>NW_010322575.1:105493-108041 GCF_000700745.2 Antrostomus carolinensis
GTCATAGAAATACAAACAACTGCAGGATGTTTCAGAACATTTTCCCCCTTACCTCAGCCCCCACCACAGTTTTGTGCCCAGTTTTACAATACACACTTCCAGCACTCTGCTTCCATGTGACTGAAGTACAGGGTCTAACACAAATACACTCCAAACTGACCCCACTTTCCTTTCTGTGGCCACGGTATGACTTGTAACAGGTTTGGTTGTTTGAGGTTTTTTTTCAGCAGGTATATAGGTTAAAAACAACACAATCTATACAACTGACCAGAAACAACACAGTATGAAAGGTCAGCCAAGCTTTCTAGCAGAAAATTCATTCCTTTCAGAATATAATTAGGCTCCTGAGGCTAAAATACAGCTTGTAGATCAATATGCAAATCCACCAGCAGCAGTCTTTTATTTTTTGACTCACTGCTCCTGAAAAATGATATTTTGAAAATGTTTGAGATAGATCAAGTATGTAAAGTTGTGGTGTCCAACAGTCACATAACTTATCCCTTTCACAGGATACTGTGTCCATCCCTAACTGGGCAGCACACATTCCCAAAACATCTATTTACCCATTGTCTTCCAGCTACCAAATTATTCTTGCTGTATTTTAGGAAACTGGCAGGAAGAAGGATCCATGAGTCGGAAAACTGGTGGCTTTGTAAGTATAAAAGAAACAAGCAGGACTCTCTTAACACTTGAAAGGCCAGAGAAAACCAAAAGAGAAGAAGGTCTCAGGGTGCTGGAGAAGGGCAAGAGAGACAATTAACCTAACTGCAGTCTTTGGGGAGATATGGAACAAGTTATTAAGCAGTCAGTCATTGAGCACTTAAGAATAAAATATTACAACAAAAATCAGAAAACGTGAATTTGTCAAGAACAAATTTTTGTCGAGGACAAATCTTTTCCTGACACAGTGAGCAAGGGAGAAGCCACAGATGTGACAAACCTGGCTTTGATTGGGCTTTTAATCTAAATCACCTGAGAATCTGACAAGCTGAGTAGGGAACTATGGCCTGAACTGAAGAGCAGTTATGACTACTATATGAAGAAGTAATTAGGAATACTTCTCTTGCAAATTGGGAGTCAAATAGAGTTCCACAATGATCTGCCACGCACCTAGCTTTATTTCATATTTTCCTTATTACACTGACAATGAAACTGAGAAAGTGCACTTTCAGAATCTGGGCTGATAACTAAGGTGGGAAAGATTGCAAGCAGTTTAGGAAACAAGCAGTACTCAAAATGGTGATCTGAAAAGCCTATAGGAAGAGATGCAAAGTACTACAATGATCATCAGGAAAACAAATTCAAATACAAGGGGAAAAACTAGCCAGACAACAAAAATACGGGAAAAAAATGTGAAAGCTACAGTGGGTTGCAGTTAGTGAGAGTGCAGTGAGGTACAGCTGGGAAAAAAAAGGATGGCAAACTTGGCACTATGAAGATCTAAGACACCAGAAATATTTTGCCCTGTTCAGCAGCGGTGAAACACACAGCAACTGGCAAACAATGTGCAGATTAAACACCACGTTTAGAGAAAACTGCAGATAGAGTGGAAAATACTAAGAGAACAAAATGTGTTTAGTGTAGAATAATATGAAAAGAGGAAAGGGCAAAGTTATAATCTTCAAGTTCTTCCATACATAAAAGACAAACATGGAATATCTTTATACACACCAAAGATAGAATAAGTTATCACTGGCATCATTTCCAGCATGGAACATGTCAGGAAAAAACCTCAGTGCACTATAAAATTCCAGTAATGGAATTATGTCAACAGATCATGCAGTTCCCATCACTGAAGGCTTTTCAAAGCAAATTCACCATGAAACCTTTTGTTAGAGGTTGCTGTCAGATTCAACACTGCTTTAATGAATCAGTTAACTTGGTGCCACCTCAGAAATAAAGGGAGGTTTGAAACACATCACGCTCACAGTGACAGACAACTACAATAACGTGAATGTTTCACCTAAATGACATCTGTGTGAACTCACAAAGCAGGACTCCTGCCGACGTGAATAAATTCAACATGGGAATTAAAAATTACAGTTTTGCCTGGATTAAACAAAAGACCTGTAACCTCCTCTGTTTGGAAACTGCTGCATTCCTACTGAAGTGGCAAACGCTGATCTTGAGTTTGTGTTCTGAAAGCAAAGTGCAAACAAAGCCGCTACCCAGGCCGGAGGAGCTGGGGCAAACCGGAGCTGCCCGAGGCAGGGGTTTAAAGCTGAGCACGCGAGCGGGTGCATTGGCCAGGCTCTTATGTGTACCTTGCATATGTGTTTGAGTACAAAATTCGATTCAAAGTTGTTGTTTTTAGCCAGCTTTGCCACACTGGGTTTTGCATCTTGGGCAAAGGGCGTCAGTCCGTTGTTTTACCCACGCAAACTGCTTTTTTGTTACTGCCCCGCAACGCCATCCTGTCACCTTCCTTGTGTGGCTAAACACGAGATCCAGGCAAGAACAAAGGCTACACACCTGAGAGCTATTCCCTTCCTCCAGTTCACCAGCTGCCTGCCCCTGGGTCATAGAATCATAGAGTGGTTTGGGTTGG
>NW_010322576.1:0-4367 GCF_000700745.2 Antrostomus carolinensis
GCTCCCAACATTCCATGATTTGATGATTCTATGATCATCATCTTCTTCTACCCCAGTTTTTATTGCTGAGCTCTTTGGTCACCTAGGTTTGTTGTCCCAACCACGTCCCCTCCCAGCCTCTTGCCCACCCCCCCCCCCCCCCGCCTTTTTTTTGTAGAGCTAAAAAAAACCTGTTTTTTTGAGGAGATCAGGGATGAAAGCCTTGATGTTCTTCAACCACTACCCAGCAGCAGCCAAAACACCAGCGCTCACCTCCACTGGCTGAGCCAGAAGCACCACACTCCATCCCAGCCAGTCCCAGAACCACCAAATTCACTGAAACAGCCCCAAATCCTGCCTGGGGGCTTCCCCAGGGTGTTTTCTGCCCAAGTTTGGCCCAAGAGTGACCACACCAACCATCTCCTGTTGGATCTCAAGTTGGATGAGGCTTTGAGCAACCTGGTCTAGTGGAAGGTGTCCCTGCTGCTGGCAGGGGGGTTGGGACTGGATGAGCTTGAAGGTCCATCCCAATCCAAACCAGTCTGAGATTCCATGATCTGCCACAAGGCCCCATTTCAAACAGTTCTTCTCTTGGGTTGAGCTGATGGGAACCCAGAACATGTTCTCCAGAAACCCACAGCACCTCAGAAAGCTGCTCTTTTTCTCTTCTGTTGGCTGGTGGGGACGTGGCTGGTATGTCCTTGACCACATCCAGCTTTCCACTTCAGTTCCAAGACTTGGATCTCTTCTGCAGGTCCCTTGATCTTGCCTTTTGTTTTGAGGCCAAATCATCCTTTAGAAGGATCTGCATTGGGTTTTTTCCCCCCCTTCTCAAACATCTCCTCCACTGTCTTGTCCAACACAATGATGTCAGCAGAGTATGGTGAGTCTCCAAGGGCTTCACCTCGTTCCAGTGCTGCCTGGTATCACCTCCAAGATCCAGATGGGTCCCACCCTGTACCTCGATGGTACTGGGGTCCACTGGAGTCCACCACGGGTCTGATGTGCCATCGAATCCTCACCATCCAGTCAAGCCCATTGTCCCTTTCTTCTGCCTGGCCAGAGACAAAGCCACCACGTTCCAGGTCAGAGCACTCGTCACCTGACAGCTGCCATAGCAAACCAGATGTCTCTTCATCAAGGTGAGAAGGAGAAGAGGTGTCCTCATCCCTTCTATGGCATCTGTTCACCACCCAGATCCATAATCCTCCAAGATGGAACCTTTTTAGTTGCTGTTTTCCCCCAAAATCCACAGAGGTGGGATCTAGGTCCAAGATGACACACCACCCCACTTCCACAGATGGAATCAGTGGGTGACACGTGGCGTGTGCCTGTGGGTCCCTCTCCCCTGAGCAAGGAAAGGCTGATGGCACCAACACCCTTCACAGAAGGGACACTGGTCTGAAGGAACAAGGAGATTCTCTCCAAACCTTTGGAGTTGGTGGGACAGTTTTTCCACAGTTGGTGCCTTGATGTCCAGCCAGACCATCACCACCACCACCACCTGGGTGCTGCTGTGGGACACTGATGTGTTCAATATCAACCTCCACCACTGGACATCATCCAGATGATCTCTGTAGACCTGGTTGCTGTCCAGGTCGCTGCAGACCACCTCCACCACCTCCCTCAGACAACAGACGAGGTGGTCCACTTGCCATCATGGTCTACAAGGTCATCCTCGAGGTGGTGACTTCATCCTCGACAGGAGATGTCTGCATTGAGTCTCTGCTTTAGCCACGGTGTCAATTTGTGTGATCCTTAGATCCAGGGACACTCCAGCTCCTTTGAGGCCACCAAACTTCAGGGACCTCATCAACCTTTATCAACATCTAAAGGGACCTCATCAACCTTTCTCAACATCTAAAGGGCAGGTGGGAAGAGGATGGGGCCAGACTCTTCTCAGTGGTGGCCAGAGATGGGACAAGGGACAATGGGCACAAACTGGAGCACAAGAAGTTCCATCTGAAGATGGAAGAGATGTGGAGAAACTTCTTTCCTGTGAGGGTGCTGGAGCCCTGGGACAGGCTGCCCAGAGAGGGTGTGGAGTCTCCATCTCTGGAGATGTTCAAACCCACCTGGACGTGGGGCACTGGTGGGAGGAGGGAACTATTGTTCCCGTAATAAATAACAATAAAAATCAAAGCCAGGTCCAGGGTATGAACGTTTTGGTTACACCAGGATATTCTTTTGAACATTGTGGTGCAACCAAAACATTCATACCCTGGAGCTGGCTTTGATTTTTATTGTTCTTTATAATAACAATTTCATTATAACAATATAATATAATATAATATTTATAATATCAAACTGTGGGTTATTCATAGAATCCCAGACTGGTTTGGATTGGAAGGGACCTTAAAGCTCCTCCAGCCCCAACCCCCCTGCCATCAGCAGGGACACCTTCCACTAGACCAGGTTGCTCAAAGCCTCATCCAGCCTGGCCAAGAACACTTCCAGGGAGGAGCAGCCACAGCTTCTCTGGCCAACCTGTTCCAGTGTCTGACCACCCTCACAGTGAAGAACTTCTTCCTAATATCTCATCTAAACCTCCCCTCTTTCAGCTTAAACCCATTTCCCCTTGTTTTGTCATTAACTGCTCTTATGAAAAGTCCCTCCCCAGCTTTCTTGTAGCCCCCAATTACTGCAATGAGGTTGGCATGACCTGTCCCAGAGGAGAAGAGGATGAAGGTGTAACTCTGTCTCCAGGGGATGATGGTTCCTGAAGCAGGAGGATGACAGCAACACAGAGGTTCAATACCAGAGCAGGCTCAAAGCATTTGCTTTTATCAGAGATTTCCCCCAGGAAAAAACCAAAAAAACCCCCCAAACCCCCCCAAAAACCAAACAACAGAGCAAAGACCAAGAGCTGGAAGCTGCTGTTTCAAAGTCTGACCAAGCAGCAGCAAATTCAGCCTGGCACACTCTGATCAGATCTGTCCTTACACCTCCATCCCCCTCACTGAGCTCCAAAAAGGACCCTGAGCAGCAGCCAAACACCCCCAGAGCTGCTCCCTGGTGGGAAGGAAGCACCAAAAGTGAGCAAACCCCTGGGTTGGGACAATCAATAAAGACAAACTCCTGGGTTGGGACAATCAATAAACACAATCTAAGAGGTAAGAGTAAAAAAAGGGGGGAAAAGGGGGGGGGAAGAACAACAAGCAAAAGAAAGGCAATTATTACTGACCCCCACCCTCTGGCAGAGCAGTGCCCAGCCAGGCTCCAAGCAACAGCCACCTTGGAAACCAAAAATCACCTTGTTCTTCTTCTTCTCCCCCAGTTTTAGTGCCAAGGAGGACATTTTATGGTACAGAACATCCCTTTAGCCAGTGCAGGTCCCTCTTGCCTACTCTCAAGGGTGGAGGGGGGGGGAAACAACCTTGACACTGTGCAAGGACTGTCCAGCAAGAGCCAAAACACTGAGGTGGGATCAAAATGATTGCAGCCACAAATCCAAACCACAGCTCCCAGGCTGCTGGGGAGACACTTAACTTCACCCCAGCCAGATGCTCACTAACATAATCCACTGAAATAGTCAAAAAACCCCAAAAAGCTCCATTTCATCCCAGTGCTCGCAGGGTTCAGTGCAGCGAGTTTATACACACACAAAAAATCAGCAAAGGTCTTGCAGTGAGTAATTCTTAACAAAAAAAGGGCTTTTCAGCACCTTCATGGAGTATCAGCAGCAGAAATCTATGGGGCTTCTTCAATTTTCACTTTCCAGGTAGAATTTTAGAGGTATGAACCCTGCAGGTTGTTTCTAAGGACATTTAGACACGTGCAACTCACCAAAACCCTCAAAACTCACCAAAAACAGCAAATAAAACTCACCAAAAACTCCAAACAAAACTTAACAAATAACCCCAAACAAAACTCACCCAAAACATCAAATAAAATTCATCAAAACCCCCAAAACTCACCCAAACCCCAAACAAAACTCACCAAAAACCCCAAACAAAATTCACCAAAAACTCCAAACAAAACTCATAAAAAACATCAAACAAAACTCACCAAAAACCCCCAAACAAAACTCACCAAAAACATCAAATAAAATTCATCAAAACCCCCAAACAAAACTCACCAGAAACCCCAAAACTCACCCAAAAAGCCCAAACAAATCTCACCAAAACCCTCAAACAAATCTCACCAAAACCCTCAAACAAATCTCACCAAAACCCTCAAACAAATCTCACCAAAACCCTCCAAAAACCCAAAATAAAACTCACCAAAAACAGCAAATAAAACTCGCCAAAAACATCCAACAAAACTTGCCAAAAACATCCAACAAAACTCATAAAAAACCCCAAATAAAACTCATAAAAAAACCCCAAACAAAACTCACCAAAAACATAAAATTCATCAGAAACCCCAAAACTCACCCAAAAAGCCCA
>NW_010322577.1:0-1666 GCF_000700745.2 Antrostomus carolinensis
TGGTGGATGTTTTTACCAATTACACCAGTGGGTTTTTTTCTCTTTGGGAGGGGGAACATCTCGATCCAATTTCCCTCTCCCAGTTACAAAAGTTTTTGAGAATTTTGAATATTCTTGGGATAGTCTAACTAGCATAATCGTGCTGCCACTTCTGAATGTACGTCAGGTTTTAACGTGTGCCAGACTACTCAGGAGGATCACCCCATCCGCTGCTGGAGCTACCCTGGCACCTGCTGCAGTGACCTCAACCTCTGTCACTGATAACTGCAGCTACTCCAGTTGCTTCAGCCTCGCTGACAAACACTACAGCCTCTCCAACCCCTAGAGCAGGAAATGCAGCTACTCGGACTGAGCTGTCCTAGCAAAAAAACAGGGCAGTTTTATTTTATTTCAATTATTAAATTGTTCTTATCACACCCTACAAGTCTCCTTACCCTCATCCCCCATTTCTCTCCCCTATCCCCTGGGGGGGGAAGTGAGCAAATGGCTGTGTTTGGCTGCCAGCCCAGTGAAACCAGCACAGGATGCCACTGTGTTAAGACTGGCAGGACCAAGAGGCAAAAGAGCAACTGAAGTGGATAACTGTGGAATTCAGTGCTAAGGAAGCATTTCATAAATTATAACAGAAGCAAAGCCTGCTTCTTAAACTAATTTTAATAAGGCTTCAAATAGTACCTACCACCTGTTCTGGAAAGGTATGTTGAGAACAAGCTGAACAAGCACCAGAAATACCTTTCATGTCTTCAAACATAAGTACTAAATCCCACTCCCTTGGATGAGCCTGTTCTGTATGCAATGCCCAGGGATTAGTCACTAGCAGAAATGCATACAAACGGGGAGATCTGACCTGGAAACAGGACATTACCACACAACACACGTGATCCTTCACCATCACTTCTGTCTCCTGCCAGTCACCCCAGTATGCACTCCATGGATCACAAGACTGAAGACAAAGGTATAAACAGTCTCTTCTAATGGAAGAAACTGCCCAGAACCAGCAAAAAAACTGCTCTAAGATAGAAATGTGGAGTCTCCAAACAGGCTGTGTCCCACTCCAGACACAATGGCTTTATATGCACTTCACAGAAATGTCAGCTGGAAGGGACCTACCTTTAATACATTCACCTTATTATATCCCTAGTACTCAATTGATCGCTGGAGGCTGCAGGTTCGTCCTGTTGCCTGTGAATGAGCAACATGAGCAATGAGCCTGCCCTTGTTCTAGCAGAAAAGACACTTGCAGGGAAGTTCACTCACAGACACACAGAACAGCACAGCTGATCCTACTAAGTCCTGCTGCAAGTTCACAAACAGCAGCTGCAGTCTTCTAACAGAACAGGCACCAAATTTTTGGGGAGTGTGAATAGGGAGCATCTCCAACAGAGCAACAGAACTGCACTAGCTTGTTTAAATAATTTGAGCTCTGTCCACAGGGAAGGTTCTAGAAAGACCAAATCACTGCAAACAATACAGTTAGTCATCTTCTTGTTGACAAGGGCTCAAAAGAATTCTTTGGCTGGACACATGCTCTTGTCGTATCTCTCCCAAGATAATCCACCATCCCTAAAACACTCTGTCCTGAGAAGTGGGCTGTCTTGCTCATGAGACACTCAGTTTGGGAGGCAAGCGTTACCTGAACTGTGCAGCCTCTGGGCCATACACTCTT
>NW_010322577.1:1694-6543 GCF_000700745.2 Antrostomus carolinensis
CCAAATCCTGTGTTTATGTTTGCTCAGAGCAGACTAACAGTGCTATGGAGGAACAGAGAACAGAGCGTGTTCTAATCTAGAAAGTTCTTTTGCAGAAAGGATTCTGCATTGCAATCTCTCCACCTGAAACAGACCTACCCACAAAATCCTGTTTGTGGGTATGTGGTATATGTAGGGACTGCTTGAAAAGCAAGAACTTAGAAGACTGGTCCGTTAAATTGGAGTTAAGTCATCTTGCTTGAACAAAGACATACACAAGTATTTAACACAAAAGACATGCTCATCAGAAGTCCATTCAAACCCTTAAGCAGGTTTTTCCTTTTACCAGCGCGTGCCCTGGATCAGTTGCTAACAGCAGGTACTGCTTCCTCCTGCCCTACATCTGCTTAGTCCTGTCTGATCACTAGAGGATGCTACGAGGCCATGAGATGCTCGCATGGTTTCCCTGAGACACACACTGAAAATCATTAGGGGTATACTGCTCCACATTCTTCACAGATAACTGAACACTGTTATCACAGAATGCATCAGAGAACTTATCAGCAAACTCTACATTTTATGACTTCAACCAACTTCTTTTTAGGAGTAACATTGCCAAGCTATAACCTGTCTCTGTTTTGACCGAAGGGCTAAGCATCTTAGGATAGAAGAAAAAAAGAGGGGAAAAAGAAACCTATAAAAGGAGCAAGCAGCTGGTGGTTACCTCTACATCTGCATTTGGAGAGCTCTCCTTAGGGTTATAGTCAAAGATAGCCACCATGCTTCGAGGAGTCAGCATTTCAGCTTCCAAGTCTTTATGCTTCTGTCCTGCAGGACAAAAATAAAACAAAATATCCTGAGCTGGAAGTTCTAGCGCAAAATCCCAAATCACAGCAACCCCTTCACTGTTCTTGGAGAGGACTGAGCAAAAAAGAATACTAGGGGGAAACTGAATGGGAGAGAGATCTTAGAAGCTCCAGAGACACTTGGGTGATAGTTTCCCTGGGCTGGCCCTTGGTTAGCAGCCAACACAGCAGTTCACCCACTTCCCCCCCAAGGGATAGGGGAGAGAATTGGGGCAAGGGTAAGGAAACACATAGGATGAGATAAGAACAATTTAATAACAGAAGTAAAAGAAAACTTAAAATAATACTGATATTAAAATAACAATGATAATGATAACAGTAATAAAATATGCAGATGAGTGACACCCAGTGCCATTGCTCACCACCCACCCACCCAGCCCGGCCCGTTCCCAGATCACGATCCCGCAGGAGCCACAATCCCGACCCGAAACCGCAATCCCGGGAGAGCCAGAGCCCGAGCCAAAGCCAGAGAGAGCCAGAGAGGAAGAGCCCCTCATGGATCTCCTGCCCATGGGGGACAGGAGATGGAACAGCCCCTTGGCAGAGCCCAATGCCCATGGAGCTGATCCATGGCAATATTCCTCCCCCCTGAGATCTTGCGCTTGCAGACGGACAAACACAAAGTCCTTCAGTGCCAGGGACACAAATGCCACATGGGGATGTTCTCAGCGTTTCTCTCCTGACAAATCCCAGCCTGAAAGCAAAATGCTGCACTATTCCGGCTACTTAAAAGAAACCAGCTCTGTTCGAGCTTAAAACCAGAACAAGTTGGTAAAGCAGATTTCTGATCTCCTGCATCACCTCACAAGCACAAAAGTGAGGATATCTCCCCATTCCAGCATCCTGGTGTTCTGCCTTTATATACAGGAATGTTTTATTTTATGGTTTCTATTTGTACACACACACATATGTGTGTATATGTAACTATATGTACACACAGAGGGGACAGCAGTCTCTTTATAGCGTCTTGAGGTATTTAAGAGTCGTGCAGACATAGTGCTGAGGGACATGGCTTAGTCGGGGACTTGTCAGTGTTGGGTTCATGATGGGACTCGATAACCTTTTCCAATCTAGGCAATTCTGTGATTCTGTGAATGGACATTTCTCCTCCCTCCACACAATGACCTGCTACTAAGCTACAAAATTTATCCTCCAAGTGCCAGGGGAACAGCATTGACCAGCAGCCCAGAGCTCAGCACAAAGGGAAGCGCTGGCCTCATCATCCAGGGAACACGCTGCACTTTCACTTGCCTGCTCAGCCCCATTACTCACAGACTTCCTCTGAGACTACAAAAGTTTTCTGATGTTACAGAAAACATACATTGTCCAGTCCTTCATTTTACGGATGCAAACCCTGCTTCAGGTCAGCACTGGATGGGCTAGCAAGGGGTTTGCAGGTTTGGCCTCTCTGGACATCAACAGATGTCTGTGTACCTAAGCAGAGTGAGCACTATCTCAAGGGACCTTGGATTTTAAGGACCACAGCATCAGATGAGTAAGAGATTTCCCTGCTCCTCCAAAGCACAACCATGCATGCCCCCCACCTTCAAGCACTCCTTGTTTAGTCAAAGGTTACTGCACTCACTACTAAATAAAAAGAACTAAAACTCTTCTTTTGTGAGAATGACCATTTTCTTACAGTGCTCTGAAGCAGCACAACAGGGTCCTGCATTGGCCCTTGACCACAAAATGCAACCACATTGCTGTCGGACATCATCAACTCATAGTAAGAAAGCAATTCTCACCTGGATGAGACTTGTACTTCTCCTGTTTATCCAGCCCTGCTGAGGGAAGAAAATGGCTCATCAGTGAGAGTTCATCTTTCAACAGTGACCATATGACACAACTGACAAACAACAATAAAAAGAACAAAGACCAAGGCAGCAAACAACAGAAGCAAACAGTTCATGCAACTCATAGTTGTCAGTAACCAGGGACTCAGGGACATAACAAGAAGCAGAGGTCAAGCTCCAAAACTATAAAAGTCATCACTGTTGTTAAAAACTTAACACCAGCACAGGGATGGGCTCTCTTTCCACTTCCTAGCAGCCGTACACAGATAAACATCTGAGGGTCCTGCAAGCAAGTAGTACAAAATTCAATGCAGTCTGTAATCCTATTGCAAAAATCAAAGAGGAAGCAGTAGGTGACACAGACCTTTCTTGGAGCGTCTGGGTTTTGGAGGAGGGACGGTTTGGCGACGTGGAGGTGGAGAAAATGTGCCATTTCCTTAATAAAAATCAAAAAAAGCAAATAAATAGACAAGAGAAACAGACAGTGAATGGAAAGTGAAAAGGATCTTGAAGAGTGAACAGGGAACAGAGCAGCATGACATGCCTCCCCTGGGAAGCAGACACCATGATTTCTACGGGCAAAGCCCAAACCTCCATTTCTCGTATGTGGACTCAGATGAGGCATGATCCACATCCCAAATTCACACAGAAATCCACGTGGTGTTCATGGCCAGTAACCATAACACACCAGACATCAGACAATCTTTGCTGCACTTTATCTCTCAAAAGCAGCATCATGAGAATAAAATAAAACCTTGTACCATTAACATCAGAAAAATGCCAGGTGAGGTGCACCCCATCAATTCACTCAGGTGGGAAGGGATCTGGGGAGGGTCTCTAGCCAAAGCTTCTGCACTGAGCAGGGTCAGGACTGGATGAGTCCCCAGATGAGCCTGCAGAAGGAGTTCCCAGACCAACTCCTCTAAGACATTTTCTTAGTTACGAGGCTGTAATACAGGTTTATGGTAGCAGGAAAACAGAGGTAGATACAGCCCAGCTACCTGAGACAAGGTTTACTCTCTGCCCACACACAGGTATGTCTTTTTCACTATCAACACCCTCCTGAAAAACTTCAAACTCACTACATTCCATGAAGTCTCAGAGCTGTTAAGTTCCTTTATTCTTCTGAGAGTATGCAGCGGGGCAGAGGACACAGAGCTTTGTGTATCCACACAGGGACAAAGGCCACCACAGGCATCTAACCACCTCTGGGCACCAGAGGACACCCGTGGGAGGAACATTATGAATGTCCCAAGTGTGAAAAAAAACTCACTCAAATCTCTCCTCTTCCTACACGAGAGAGGCCAAAAGCCTCAAACCTACCAAAAAAAATCACATCACCACAAACTGAAAGCAAGAGGCTCCTTTGACCCCTGTGCCCCTCAGATCAACCTTGCAGAGACCCACGTTAAGGAGCTGGGCACTGTCAGCCCCTTCACCTCTAGGCTGGACACTGGGTCTCACTGCAGGGAAATGGAGACAAGTTGGATTGCTTCTTTTTTCCTGGGCTTTTTTTTTGAGAGGGTGTCCTGGTTTTGCTGGGATAGAGTTCATTTTCTTCTCAGCAGCCTGAAGAGCTGTGGTTTAGGTTCAGTGTGGGATTTGTTATGAGAAGAATGTTGATAAAGTCCTAATGTGATCAGTTGCTGCTGGAGCCCAAGGCCGTCGTGTTTGGCTGGTTCACAGCTGCATTAGGACTGGGAGGGAGAAGTGTAGTAATTAGCAAAACCCCAAACTGGCATTTGGATGTGCCAATGAGATATTCCAGATCATGTCATGCTGTGTTCAGTACATTACACAGGGCTGACGGGAAAGCTGGGGATTCTCTTGGGGATCACTTGGGCTCTCGCTCTTCTGGGTTTGGGGACTGTCTGTGCTCCAGGATCCCTGGTTGGGACAGGCTGGGCATCAGTCGGCGGGTGGTGAGCAACTGCACTAGGCATCACTCAATTGTACATTCTGTTATTCCTGTTGTTATCATTACTATTTTATTTCAATTAGTAAATTGCTTTTATGTCAACCTGTGAGTCTCCTTGCCCTTGTCCTTCCGATTCTCTCCCCTACTCCCTGCGGGGTGGGGAGTGAGGGAGTGACTGTGTTTGGCTGCAGGCAAAGGAGTGAAATCACTCCAGGGGTTGGTTGGTTTTTTTTTTTCCCCTCCACTGCCTGTGAGAGGCAGCGGAACAGCTCAGTCAGGGTCCGGGCCGACCT
>NW_010322577.1:6569-10663 GCF_000700745.2 Antrostomus carolinensis
AGGGAAACAGTAGCCAGCCAAACCAAGAATTTCCTCTTGTTTTAACAAGTGGAGCAAGTCAAACAATTGCCACTGGTAGCAGAGAGTACACAGAGAGGTGCAGGATGAGATGGGAGGGACAAGGGACAGGCACTGGGACACCAATATGTTGACAGCAGTCTTAGGGCAGCTCACAGCCACTGAACTGCAGCCTAACTCAGGCCGAGCTGTGATGGCCACACACCCCAGGGAAGGTTCCTCTCCTCTCTCTGAATATACGAGTGGGAAGAAACAGGAAAGTCTCTGCAGTGCAGAAAGCACTGAACCACGTACTTCAGGGAGTGAGTAAGGAGGAGCCCAAGGATCAGATCTGCTCCTTGTACTCTCCTGACTGCCTACCTTGCAGGCTCACACCCCTCTTTCCCCTTCCCCACGAGTCTCTCCCCATCTTTCTCCATTCCTAAGTCACAGATCCTCTCACCCAAGAGCAAGGTCATCCCTATGGGTTCAATTACAGACTCGCAAACCAAAGAAGAGAACACAGAAGTGAAAACTCTTGTTCACATCCTTTAGCTGCTCTTCAAATTTTTTTGTTTCCCCTTCTCCAGCGAGGATCAGCCTCACTCACACTCTGTGCTGAGTTCACTGACACGACACCCCAAGCACAGGAGCAGCTCCAGCCGCTGCAAACGCAGCTTTGAGCAGCGCTGTGCTGCAGTAGAGTCAGGTATGAACTGAGACCTCAGAACACCTGCTCTGCCTCCCTCATCCATCGAGACCTCTGTGCTTGCTGCTGCAAGCTAAATACACTCAAACATTAATACGAAATAAAGCTAAACACTAAATAAGCCTTCAGATCCTGGGACCAGCCCTAGAGATGGTTTTGGTGGGCTGCACTGGCTACACAGCTTGACAGCACAACTGAGCTTTCCACATCTCAGCAAAGAAACACGCTGACAACAGCACAGCACACACGTGGAGGAGATACAGTACCTATGCTCTCCACTGGTGTGCTGGCAGGCAGGAACCCTTGCTTCAGGAGCTGCTTCTTGATTTCATTATTCTCCACCTGGACTTCTGATACCATATTGCAGGGAACGTACCCCTCCCTCCCTGCACATTCACCCCTGTAAAAGCCATCAGCGTCCTTGTCTCCACATATCTGCAAAGAAAAAGAGAGGCAGGAGACTGTTTATGTTACAGGGACTGAGATGCACAGTGAAATGAGAAACGGAAGGAAAGGAAACTCCCAAGATGAAGGAGGCTCTACATCCCAAAGCTTATGCTGTCCCTGGAACATCAGATGGATCCACACATAGTAGGAGACATTCACTAAGGTGTGCTCTTACTTTCAGGATCTGTCCCTCCTTAAATGGGAGCTCCTCTTCTGCTGCATCAGGGTTAGGAGACATAGAAACGGGATCGTAGTCAAAGAGAGCCACAAATATTCGAATGTCATCATCTTGAGCAGAGCTTTCTGAAGCGGTGCTCCTTGGAGGACCTGTGTGCAGACAGGGGACACACCAGAGATAACGTCAGCACCATTCCCCTGCCACAGCCCTGCATGGCTCAGACAGTGCCTACCAGCCTCTGCCCTGCCATTTCCAGCAGCCTCCCTCTATCCTGCTGCCCAGCTCCCTCCCCCTCACCCACTTACCGGGACTAGAGAGCAAAGGTTTCTGCATTTGGCTTCTTCTTACACTCTTGTTCCCCCTTCTGCTGGGAGCCTGCCAGGCAGTGGTGCTGGGCAGCTCCTGGCCCCTGGGATCTTTATTACCAGACGCCTGCAACAGGAACCATCAGAGAGTTAGAAACAGTCTCTGCCTTCTGGCTTCTGTGAACAACGCTCAGCCCAAACGCACTCCACAAAGAGCAGTGCATCCAAATGCAACATTCCTCTTCAGGGACACTCTGAGAGCTGAAAATACCAAGGGAATTGGCAAACAGGACTAAGTTCAGGCAGGCACTCTGCCAGGCACCAGTGCCAATCCCCTTGGTGAGCGTGAGGACATAGGAAAGGGCATTTCGAGGGGAGGCAATGACATTACAGTCATCATCTACACAAAGCTTTCACAAATCAGCTTATTTCACCAGGGATTTTCATTTGGGTCCCACAGCCTCCTGCCATGGGGAGGAAGACCCAGTGCGAAAAGGAATACTGCATCGGTGACACTCGGTCAGTAAGCAGGAAAAGCAGAAGCAGATAATACAAGAAAAGCCACGGAGCACCACAGAACTACAGAATCTCTCGGATATTCTTCCGGACAATCCTACAGGAAGGTCCCTTCTCTGGACAACACTGAACAAAGCAAGATACAGGCAGGCCAGGGAAGCAGAGGGAAGCTAATGCCACTGCAAGCTGCTTCAAAGCCAGAATAGGAAAAGTCACCCAACCCTTTTGTGCAAGGAGGTGCTACGTATCCCCTTCGAAGGATGTTCGAGCCTCCTTCTCCAGCCAGGTGACTTACAGTCCAGCTCCCAGCCCTGCTCCTCAGAACTGCTCTCACATCTCAGTGCTTCCTTCTCCTGGCAGAAGAATCGCAGGCGCCGGCTCGGAGACCCAGCCCACTCCATACCCTGCTCTTCCATCATCTCCAGTCTGGTCAGGTCTCTTCTGCCATCCACGTGGGCCACATCGGACTGACTGGAGCAATCACTCCAGTCCCCCTGGCAGCTCTGGGACCTCTCTGGCCACAGCCTGCTCTCAGGGGAGGATGCACAGGTTGAATCCTGATCATCTTCAGAGTCATATTCAATGTCTATTTCCAGGCTCCTGGGGCTGGAGCAGCATGTTGCCATCACAGCAGGTTCTGTGAACCCTGAAACCACTTTCATGGGGTTTTTTCGTAAGGTGCCTTGTCTGGCACGACTGTACATATCAAATCCCTCCTTACCACCAGTGCTGCTCACAACGTTCAGCTCTTCCCTGAGGCTAGGAGCTCTGTATAACCCACCTCCCATCTGGCTGCAGTTGCCCAGCAGACGACTGCAGTGCTCTGTTAAATCATTCTGTCTCTTCCTACCCATCTCAGGACGACTCCAGATCTTCTCTCGATAATTATTTCCCTTCTTCTTGCTCCAGGTGGGACTTGCCCCAGTCCCAGACTTTGGATCATTCTCCTGGTAGCTCCAGGTCCAGTTTGTCTTCTTCTGACCCCAAGGCAGCTGGACAAAGGCAGGATTCGCATGGTCAGTATCCCCTCTGCTCTCCTTAACTCCATTCTCATCCCGCGGAGCCTGAGTGGACAGGTCCGTGGAGGTATTACTCCCATCTGCCTTCAGAAGTGGCTCCTTGGCATTAAGCGGCTTCTCTGTCCTTCCTGAATGGTAGGAAAGCGTTTCCAAGGAGTCCTGAGGGTCTGCCTTTTTCTCCATAACACACTTCTCATCCTCATCTTCATCCTCATCCTCAGTCACTTCAGGGATGCTGAACAATTTCTTGCTGTGGTTCTTCTGAAGCGGGAGGTCTAGTATCCTCTCCAGAATCTCCTCATCGCTGTCAGTATCGCAAAGATCCATCTGTACCCAGCCCCCGAGAAAAGCCACAGCCAGGATAAGCAAAGGAAAAAAGAGAGGAAATAAACATTAAAAAGAGAGGAAAAGTGACAGCTGATTCCCTCCCAGCACAGCAGTATGGAGCGGCGACTGTGGTCTGCAGCGAAGCAAGGGAAGGAAGCAAAGAGAGCAATGGGTCTTCTGGCAAAAGACAATCAGATGAACGAGCAATGCAGTGGAAAGCGAGAAAGGCCAATGCATGGACGAGCTCCCTCCCAGCCTCTGCCCCTTCACACACGACTACCTGCAGCACCTTTCCTCCTGCCCACTTGATTCCTCACAGTTTCAGCATCCCCGATCTGGGATGATGGGGCAGGAGAGGCACAGATCCTCCACGGCTGTTCTCTGCATGTTAGAGCTGACTGGGTTCCTCCCTCTGCAGGGATGAGTCTCACAGCCTGTGCTCACACAAGGACCCACAGCCCTCCCTGACCCTTCTGTCCTCGCACTGGAACAAAAGGAAGTGACCTCTGTACAGCAAGACAACCCTTGGAGATGTTGCTGCTACAGGAGGACCTTTCCTAGGCCCTTCCCACCATCTGTCAAGGTCCAGCTCTACC
>NW_010322578.1:0-373 GCF_000700745.2 Antrostomus carolinensis
CAACTCACAACATTCCATGATTCTATGAAATCCAAAGGGACCATATTTCGGGGTCCCCCCTCTCCCTGTTCAGAGTCAGAGCATCCCCAGCCAGGCTGATACCCAGCCCGGCTCCCTGTCACACCTCAGCGAGATAAAGACGGGATGGGAATTTTAAACTGCCTATCAGCCAGACATGAAGTCCTCCAAAAGGGAGAGCGTGATAAATTCACCCAGAGAATCACAGGCACAGAGTGCAGGGTGACACCTTATCCCTCACCATACATACAGATTTATTAAAAATTTAAAATTGCTACACAGATCTAAAGGGCTGGGTTATTTATTTTTGCAAGGGCTGATCAATCACACGTGTCCCCAAAGGATGCCAGACCTT
>NW_010322578.1:401-6158 GCF_000700745.2 Antrostomus carolinensis
TCCTGCTGTACCCGCGCTGCTCCAGCCCCGGTGCTTAATATTTTATCCCGACTGCTCCTAGGCAAAGCCGGAGTGGAGTCCGATCTCCTGGCAGAGCAGAGACCAGCCTTTGGTGTTTTATCAGCTTCTACTCAAGGGCAGAGGTGGAAGGAAAGAAATAACTTTTTCTTTTACCCTCTGCCCCTCCTTTCAAAGCAATAGATTTACTTTCAGTCATCACCATCCTAAAAATATGGGGTTTTTTGATCACAAACAGCAAAGCTGCCCAGGGAAGGGATGGTCAGGAGCTGTCTCCAGTGAGGGGCTGGCCCTGCTTTAGTCCCAGGACCAGCACATGTGCACCTGCCTCTCCTGTAAACCACAATTTATCAGCAGAATTGAGGCTTTTGGCAGCGAAAGGTGAAACGTGTAGGAAAGGCGGGTTTTTGTAGTCTATAAACTGCAAGGAAAATCTCACATCGCCTCCCCAAGCTGGCATGTGTTTAATCACACCCCCATCTCAAGCAGCCCACCTGCACATGCCACAAAGGCAGGAGGATGATGCAGCTATGGGCTGGGGTGAGCCTGTGACAGGGCTCAGGGCCCTCCCCGCACCTCAGCATCCTCCGAGGCACATCAAAGAGCTAAGGATGCAGCAGCAAATGCCACCGCTGCTGATATGGCCTCTGGGAGGATGGAGGTGCTCCAAACGCTCAGCTCGCTCCACATCCACCCTGGATTTTGCAGAAGACACATAAGCAGCTACTCTGCTGAGCAAAACCAAAGCACTTGGTGGAGAGCCAGTAGCACCAAACACCTAAATCCCTGCCTGCTGCATCTCCTGGCATGCTCAAACTGGACCCCATCACTATCCCAACAGATGCAGACAGAGGATGCACGTCGAGGACCAGCATGTGCAGCACGGGACAGAGCAGTTTTGCATCGAAAGGCCCCATTATTCTGGCACATCTCTTTTGCACGCCGGGGCTAATTGAATGGTGATGGTGGTACTAAGCAGCCCTCATGATCCGAGACCGGAGTCAGCTGAATCTCTGAAATCATGTAATTTTTTGCATGACTGAGTGTGTAGATGTAATTAAAAAAAAAAAAAAAAGAAAGAAAAGGAAGAAGGGGGGGAAATCAGACCCTTAAATGAATCCTCAATTGACAGCGATGAATGGTTGGAGGGAGCTGAGTTACAAAGTGGTCAGCAGGGAATTGGCCCACCCCGACCACGCAGGGGGCAAGCAGCATCCTCTTGATCAAAGCTGGGCCCCCTCAGAGCACAGGTTCTCTTTGGACCTGCTTTGCTAAGGAGCAATAGGCTCATTAGCAGAGCCAGAGCTCATTAGAGAAATGAAGAGATGGCAGTTACCCCTCCAACCACATCATGCCAAGCATGGACGCAGTCTGACCAGGGGGGAAATAATGGGAAAGAACCTGGGAGAGAGGAAAGCTGAATCCAGGTAGTGGAGATCTTCCTCCACTCATGCCATAGGAAAAAACCTTCAGAGCTACTATAGA
The DNA here is from genome assembly GCF_000700745.2 of Antrostomus carolinensis. Taxonomy (NCBI): domain Eukaryota; kingdom Metazoa; phylum Chordata; class Aves; order Caprimulgiformes; family Caprimulgidae; genus Antrostomus; species Antrostomus carolinensis. Next base: position 1,905 of record NW_010322578.1, read on the forward strand.
GCCAGAGCAGTAGACATGAGCCCTGCTCCCTCCCTCCTTTGCCAGTCAACAATTCTCCATGCAACTCCTTTCCAGGGCTCCCAGTATGGCCACGGCCATCGCTCACAACCCAGGGACACCTCCCTTTTCCCCCCTGCACGTGCCAAGCAGAGGTGACAGCTCCCCCAAGCCAGGCAATGGATGGCTTCTGGCATCCCGAGCTCCCCTTCTGCATCTGAACAAACACCACCAGCAGAAAATTGCCCCCACAGCTCAGACCACCCAGCCAAAACCAGACATTTAAAGCAGCTGCTGAGCCTTTCTATGGCTGTGGGTGCAAAGTGGGCACGGCAAGGGCACATCGAGGTAAGATTAATAAAGCCTGCGTAGGATTGACAAGGAAGAGGGCAAAGGGGAATAGCTGACTATTATTATTATTCCAGGCACACCAAGTGCCCACATCACCCGCATCAAGAGGAACAAAAAGAGTTTTCAGTAGAATCACAGCCACTTAGCTAAAGATTTATGAATTTTATTCTTAGTGCGCTTTAATTGCACCTATAAATTAAAAATGAACTAATTCTGGACTGTGTAAAGTGACTGCGTTCACCTGAAAAAAAAAAAAAACCCAAACTGCACTTCAACTTTGAATTCCACTTCAATTACACACACAAACCCAGGTAGCACCGTGCTGCGTGGCAACCCCTGGATCAGGTGCTCTGGAAATTGCCGTCGCAATTTCATTCCACCTCGGCTGCGCACATACATTTTTTAAAAGTTACTGCTGTGCTGTACAGAGCGACATTAATTGAGTGTTAACGAGCTGTCTGATCAGCTTCCCACTGTCCTTATTACTGGACGTCAGGGTCTCTGCAAATGTCCCAATTAAACAGAATCAAAGAATACTTAATACACGGTAAACTGGTTCCCAGCCACTTGAACTGATTAACCAGCTGTTCCCTTTATTTGGGTCCCCGTTAAGCGATGCTGCACAGTCTATATTGCCCAAGCAGCTCCTACATTGTGGGAAGGAACAGGGTTTAAATGGACATTTCTAGGAGAGGTTCAGGGAAGTGCATCAGTTCCCAACAGCAGACTCAGCACTTTGTGTTTCCTCCCAAAACAGGACGGTGCAGAAAGAACTGGGTATTTTAGGTAGAATTCAAACCCGGCACTCAGAGCAGCTAGTTATTTTGCAGTCCTGTTTTATTTAACCAGCTCCAGTGATAAAGATAGAAAGGGAGGAAATAACTTGGATCACTGAGGAAGAAATCCTCCCATCTTAATACCAACATCTTATTATCTCCCATCTTAATACCAGCAGAAATAAAGGACCTGCAAAAACCCATTGGCAACATGAGATCAGCTCTAAACGTAAGGAAAGACCAGCAATAACTCCCTGTGCATTTGCTCAGGGCTGGCAGGCTGATTTGGCATAGAATTAAGTGCTTTCTGGTTTTATATTCACCATAACTCAGATGGAAAGTACAAGGGGAAGAGACTCCTCAAGAAAAAGCACCTCAGGACCTGGCCACATGCTTTACTGCCCCACATATGGAAATACCCAGGGACAGACACATCAGGTCTCCTCGCTCAGGTAGAGCTCTTCATCTTCCATCCTCCCAAGTGGACTCATTGCCAGAAATGGGGGGGGAAAGAAACAGCTTCACATAGCAGCCAGCTCCCTCATCACATCATTTCTTTCAACATCCAGCTCTCCTGAGGGCTGAGAGCGTCCCTTCTACCGGGAGCATCCCTCCAACCAGGAGCATCCTAACCAGGATCATCCACGAGGATGGCTGCAGAGCAAAGGCACCTGGACACAACTAACCATCACACCCTCCTAACACCAACCCTCGGCTGTTCCAGCCAGGCTGTGCAACAGTCCCACGTCCCACACAAAATCCAGGGACGGGGACAGAGCAGGGAGTCTCCACACGCATGTTCCAGCTGCGGGAGGAAAGATGCGATGCTGCTGTCTACAGGCACGGCGGTGACACCAGTTGAGATAAAAGAGAATTTAAGGTGCAGAGGAGAACTAAGCAGATCCTTGTAGATTGGAGCCGAACAAGATAAGGGAGCGATGATGAATATAGACGCATTACACCAGGACAATTCAAAGCCATGCAATTTTGGCGGATGGGAAGAAGCGATAGCGCAATGTACTTACCGGCCCCGAGCGATGCGCGAAGCCGGCGGCCAAGGTTTCCCCGTGTCAGCTACAGCCAAGCTCGGGCAGCCACGCTCTAGGGGGCAAAGAAAACAGATTTTTAAAAATCATCAGCATCTAACCTCAGGAGAGGAAAGCCTCTGCTTTACCAACAAGGGTACTCCTCAAAGCTCAGGCAATAACATTTTTACTCGCTGCTTATTTTACAAGACATCAGCAGAACTCACAGAGCAATTATCAAAGCTCTATCAGCTCCCCCCCCCCCACTCCTAAATGGAACAGTCAAGAAAAATAGTCTAATTTGACAATTTTCAAACGGTTGAAATGATACTTGGAAGAGACATGAAAGAAGGAAAGTATGTATTATTCACTATTTGATAAATTATCCCCATTACACGGAAGGTAAATCTGAGCCCAGGAGATGCTGGGGACCGCACGTGTGTTTTCAGCAGCCACCGAAGGGCATCGCCGCCGTGCCTGGTGGAGAAACCTTCCTTCTCCACTCAGCCCTTGCTCGCAAAGCCACAACACAAAACCAAAGGAGAAGAGAGTAAACAGTTGGCAGTCGGGTCCAAAATTTGTCACCCACCACCTCTGGGTACCCCACTGCTCCTGGGAACAGCCTCATCTCAACCACATTTGGGGGGGAAAACTGGGAAAGCTGAGTTATGTGAGCTGTGTCCAAACACCACCCGTGCTTGGGCCACCCCCAGCAGGAAGATGGGGGGAAAAATAGCTGCAATATTAGAAGGAGATGAGAAAATATCACACTTTTCCCCATTTTCCTCCTATTTGCCCACTTGTCCAATGATTTTCATCCCGGTGTGTTATAACAGCCCCACACAAGCACCAGTCCAGATATGGATGTCCTGCTCCTCTCAGCCTCAAATGATGCTGCAGAGGGGCAGGGGATGGCACACACCCCAAAGGGGGCGGGGGGTGGCCACCCCCCCCCCCCCCAGGGGACACTCATGCCACCATCGCCCCAGAGAAGGGGTCTGGGAGCCATGTGAACACAGACACCCACTCCCCACGGTCCTGCACCCCAAATCATCATCCCCATTGCTCCTGATCCACAAAATGTATTCATGAATTCGCTCAGAAAGTTCTCCCTGTGCTCGAGCGGGTGCTGCTTGTAATTGCTGGCGGCCAAAATCTGTTCTGTTTTTTTCTGGCTGAGGTACCAGGCAATCATCAGCTGTAATTATTTCGAGTCTTGTTACAGATGGATCTCCAAGCTTTCAGTCTTAAACAGAATTCATTATTCAAATGCCAGCTCCAGCCTTCTGCAAACGGGGTGGGCACGGGCGCTGCCGGCCCCCCGCAGCCGCCGCCAGCAACAAATGGTTGCGGGGAAGGCGAGGACGACAGTGGGATCTGCTTGTCAAAGCCGCCCCGCTGCAGTTCCCCACCATTCCCACCCAGCACGAGTTTTGGCTCAGGTTTAGCCCCAGGGAGAATGTGGGCACCCCAGGGAAGCAGGACTGGGGTGGGGGGGGCTGTGGGAGTTGGGTGCTTAGGTCCCGGTGCTGGCTGGGGATGCGGTGAGCATCATCCATGCCAGGTCCAGAAAACCTCCCAACATTGGCTCTGCCAGTTTCTAAGCTCGTTTTGGATCTGTGACAGCATGAAAGAGGAGCCCCAGGGGCTCAGGAGTAGCTCAAAGCACCAGGACAAGGTGTTACCAGACCAAATGGCAAAAGCAAAACTGAAAAGCAAATCGATGTGAGCTTTTTCGTAGCCAAAGCATCCATTTCAGCATTGTTTTCAATGAAAAAGACAAAATTCCAGTTTTGTTTACTGCACAATGACTTTCTGCTTTCAACACAGGCATCACTTATTATATTAAAATGCAGTAAAACACTTTTGAAACTTCAGGAGATAAACATCCAGAGATCCTAAAAATATACCAGGCAGAAAACATTCCCCTACCAAGGGGAAGCAGTGGCAAGGCTGGCAGCAGGCTCAGGGCAGGCAGAGGTGCAGGCAGGGCTCTTTACTAGCCATGCTAAGGCATGAGCTACCTGGGGGCCTGGCACCAAAAAGCCCCACGGAGACACTCCAGGAATCACAATTTACAGCATCCTCAGCACAGCACACCGACC
>NW_010322578.1:6173-10118 GCF_000700745.2 Antrostomus carolinensis
GCAGGAATCGGGGTCCTCCCGATGCTGCATCACTGGGAGCCCAAAACTTACAGCCCGTGAGCATCGATTCCATTTTGCTGATTGAGACCACCTGATTCACCCCATATATCTAATTTTTGGCTCTGTGGATTAACACTGCAGAAAATCCCTTGCTCATCACCCCCTGCTCATCACCCCTTGCTTGGTGAGGGTTTGCAGCCCCCCATCACGTCTCCCCCCTCTGACCTTGGAGCTGGCAGCATCCACTCTCCCCATCCATCCCCAGCACCTTTCCCTTAAACACATCCAGTGCATTTGTTGCCTTACAGACAACAAATTCCCTCTTCCCATGCTGTTTGCACATTGGCTCTCTCTAAAAACCTCCCTGAAATATTCACACTGAAAAAAACACTGTGTTTTAAATATATTTTGGGTTCAGATCCTGAGCGTGCACAAAGGAAAGGAGGGGGTTTGAGGTGAAGGTGCTGCTGTGGAAATTGGCTGGGAAATGCAATTCCCAGCTGCTCTGCTGAGTCCCTGGGGCATAAAAGCAAAAGCTCTCCCTCCCCTATCCCCAGTGAAGTGCTTCCCTGATTTTTAGGGTACACCCTGGATAAACCCACGGCACATCCTCAGGCGATGGCAGGGAGAGATGCAGAGCCTGGACTCGGGGCTGTTGTCAGCCAGCACAGGAGCAGAAATCCACCTGGAAATGTAAGGGCCTGCAAATATCTTCCTGCACACGTATTTTTGTGTATGGAAGCAAACCAAGGGAAAACATGAAGCTGAGGAGCAGCAGCAGTGTCTGCCGTGGCTGCACACCTTGCTCTTGGCTCCTAATTCCCTTTCACAGGGCTGGACCATCCCTCTCCTCCCTCTGTGGCCATATGGATATTTGGTTTATGACCATGTCAAGATGTGCATCTAATTTTCTTTCAAATTTTCAATTTTTGTGTGGGAAAAGTAAAAAAAAAGGTTGTTTCCTGGTTGCCTTCCCGGCCAGAGTGGAGGCAGTTTCCCAATTAAAAAGTCAGTATTTTCTGCAGGAACTTTCAATTTATTTTATTTTATTTTATTTTATTTTATTTTTCCTGATAAAAGATCAGTTTTTGTCAAAGTTTCCAGAGGGAGGGAGAGAAGGACACTCGCAGCAGGCAGCAAAGTGTTGCTAATCTTATGCACATATAAAACGGAAACACTGCTTCCTAGTGGGATTTCTGGTATTTTGTTTTTCTAAAAATTTTAATCTCTGTATCCCTCCTGCTACTGTTTGTATTTTTTGTGTGTCTATTTGAAAAGCAAACAATATAGCCTGCTCCTGCGGCGCTCTGGGTTTGGTTTTGCTTTACACTTATTTATTTTGCTCAGCAGTTTAAATTATTAGTCCCTGACCCTGCAAATATCTTATTGCACGTGGATCTTTGTGCATTCAAGCAAGATGTGGCGTGGGTTTGTTTGCAGGTGGGAGCAGATCCCTCCATCTCAGTGTAGCTAAATGCATTTTAATCCAGAAGAAATTAACCCTGGTGATACCCCCCCAGCATAAAGACCAAATTCAGCTTTATTTGCACCAACCCCAAAGGTATCAGCTCCCCTCGAGTTTGGTGGATAGGCTGGAAATGGGACAGCGAAGGGTTGGGAGCAGTTTCAACACATCTGGGTGAAGCCAGAGGTTGTTTCTGTGTCCGGAGAGCACACAGAGGGGATGCTGACACCAAGAAAAGAGAAGGAAAAATTCCTTCATGCTCCATTCCCCTTCCACCCCATTGCTGGCTCAGAGACAGGACACAGCAAATGGCAAAAAGAGTTGTTTTGTATCAAGCTGAAACACCAAATTAAATAAATAAATAGATAAATAAATAAATAAATGCATACAAATCTAATTTTCTTTTCTGAAATGAAAATCTAAATAAAACAAATCATTTCAGGAGCGCCGGAGCTAATGAACCCTGCTTCCCTCTAGATTTGTGTCTCGTGGTTGAAGGACTCTGGTGCCTCAGGTCCAGGGGGTGCAGAGCCCCTGGGGAGGCGGGGGGGCAGTTTTTGAGATACCCCAAACCTGCTTAAACTGGGGTTGGTGCACAAGCAGACCCGGTCCAAACCACACTGTTCATATCCACTTCGGTCCCTTTTTCCTTCTTTTTACCCTTTCCCAAAGAAAATGGTGGACCTGGTTCTTTCCCACCCCTCAAAACCCAGTGTGACTCCCCCCCACCCCAGTGGGGTGTTTGCTCCTAGGGGGTAGCTCCAGAAAAGCTGTCCCACTGCGGGACACCTTGCTCTGACACTGCCCACCCTCACCAGGACCACTGCCCAGGAATCCACTGCCCACCCCACACCCTACAAATATCTCCGTGCCAGCCAAGGCAGACAAAAATGGGGAGACCCCCCTCCCAACTTCCCTGGCAGTAAATGGCAACCCCAGCCCCAAAGCAATGAGGTTCACAGCCTCACAGCCCAGCCCTGCACCCTCCTCCCTGCAGTTTGGGGGGGACACACACAGGCAATGGGGGACCCGCTCTCCCCCAAGGACACAGCTCTGCAGGCTCCACCCCCCCCCCCCACACCCCCCACCCCCCCCGGGTTAGGGCAAAAACTGGTGAGGGGTGCGGGGGTGGGGGGGGGGGGGGGGGGAATGGAGCTCCCCAAATCACACCCTGCTTACACCCAACTCAGAAACACTTTTATTATTCAGAGAATTTGGTATTCACTTGTTCTTCCTGCAGCCCCCAAGCTGAGACCCTTGGGGAGCTCCCCAGGGAGCTGGGTGATACACAAGCACAATTAGTGATTAATTAAACACAAGTCCTACACTTAAAATGTATGAGGGGAGTGATTTTGGGGAAGATTTCTTGGAAACTCTAAATCCTAGCCAGCTCTTTTTGGCCTGGGACACACCAGGGGTATGGAAGCACAGAAGGAGTGAAAGGTGTTTATTTCACTGGAGCCTTTGGAACCCCTCTTGGGCACCCCACAGCAGTTTGGGGGTGATTTGCACAACACAGCTCCCTCTCAGAGGGAGAAAAACACCCAAATCCCCTTTATTGAAGCAGTACAGTCGAGAGAAGGCAGCTGCACACAGCAACAATTGCATTTACCTAGTAAAAAAGTTAGTGCTTTCTATTGTAGCTAAGAAATTAAACCCCAAAAGAAGGAAAAACACTACTCACCCCATCCTCCTCCACACCCTCGGGCTCTCCTACTCTGCACTGCAACTCCCCGGCCCCCACAGGCTGCTGGGATCCCACCACCCAGGTGTAGAGACTGAGCTGGGGGGAATCATCCCAAACTCCCCACACCTGGGCAGCCCTGCACCCCAAACTCACCACACCTGGGCAGCCCTGCACCCCAAACTCCCCACACCTGGGCAGCCCTGCACCCAGGCCCTGCTAGCAAGGGAAAAATGTGTGGTGGAAAAAAAAACCCCACATAGAAATATCACCCCAAAACTCCCTTTAGGGCTGAAAATACAAAGATCTTACCCTCCAGTTTACCACGTATTTGTGAGAGGCTCAAATATTCACAAGCAAAGTGCTCGGGCTGGGGAGGGGGTTGCCTAAAAATGGGCTGCACCCCTTGCTAGCAAGAAAAAACTTACATTACAGTAAAAAGCATGGGAATAACACCCCCAAAACAACCCCAAAACCCCTGTCAGAGCTGCAAACGCAGAGAGCTTGCCGCGGGGTTTAGCAGGACTAACACAGTGAGAAGCCCAGTGCTCAGGCTGGGGAGGGGGTACACAGGGGTTACAATTGTCCCTACAACTGGGCTAACCCCCTGCAGAGTCACCCAGGCATTGCCTCCCCTGCACCCCCTGATAGCCAGTAAAAAATATATCACAGTAAAAAACACAAGAGTGTCACCCCAAATTAACCCCGAGAGCTGAGAGCTTCCCCCCGGGTTTATCATGCATTTGGTAGTGAGAGGCTCAGTCCTTCAGAAACAAAGTGCTAAAGCTGGGGAGGG
>NW_010322578.1:10604-12595 GCF_000700745.2 Antrostomus carolinensis
TGTATTTATCCCCCAAAATGAGCTGCCCCCCCTGCTAGGGAGAAAAACTTGCATTACAGTCAAAAACATGGGAGTCTCACCCCAAAGGAACCCCCAAAAACCCTGTCAGAGCTGCAAATGCAGAGAGCTTACCCCCAAATTTAGCAAGCACTAACAGAGCCCAGTGGGAAGGGGCTGGGGAAGGGGGTACACAGGGGTTACAATTGTCCCTAGAATTGGGCTACCCCCCTGCAGAGTCACCCAGGCATTGTCCCCCCGATAGCCAGAAAAAACTGCATTACAGTAAAAAGCACAAGAGTCACCCCAAAGGAACCCCGAGAGCTGCAAACGCAGAGATCTTACCCCCGCGTTTACCAGGCATTTGTTAAGAGAGACAAAGAGTTTTTCACCGAGTTCTGGCAGTTTTTCACCAGCAAAGTGCTCGGACTTTGGGGAGGGGGAACACAGGGGTTGCCTTGGGCTCCCCCCCTGCAACCTCTGCCAGGGAGAAAAACTTGCATTAAAATCAAAAGCACGGGAGTTTCACCCCAAAGGAACCCCCAAAACCCTGGTAGAGCTGCAAATGCAGAGAGCTTACCCCCAAATTTAGCAAGCACTAACAGAGCCCAGTGGGAAGGGGCTGGGGAGGGGGTACACAGAATTGGGCTACCCCCCTGCAGAGTCACCCAGGCATTGTCCCCCCGATAGCCAGAAAAAACTGCATTACAGTAAAAAGCACAAGAGTCACCCCAAAGGAACCCCGAGAGCTGCAAACGCAGAGATCTTACCCCCTCGTTTACCAGGCATTTGTTGAGACAAAGAGTTTTTCACTAAGTTTTTGCAGTTTTTCACCAGCAAAGTGCTCGGACTGGGGAGGGGGAACACAGGGGTTGCCTTGTGCTGCCCCCCTGCAACCTCTGCTAGGAAGAAAAACTTGCATTAAAATCAAAAGCACGGGAGTTTCACCCCAAAGGAACCCCCAAAAACCCTGGCAGAGCTGCAAATGCAAAAGCTTACCCTGGAGTTTTTCATGCATTTCTAAGTGAGAAGCTGAGATTTGCACATCCAAAAAAAATTCTGGGTTTTCACTAATCCCTGTAACTGAGCTGCCCCCCTGCTAGGAAAAAAAACTTGCAATACAATCAAAAGCATGGGAGTTTCACCCCAAAAGAACCCCAGGAAAACCTGTCAGAGCTCCAAATGCAGAGAGTTTACCCCCAAATTCAGTAAAACACCAACAGAGTGAGAGGTTCCAATTATCAGGAGCTAACCTGAAAATTACTAACTAATTGCTAAAACCAAAGTGCTAACCTTGGCAAGGGGACACACATGGGCTGAATTTTCCCTGCAGCTGAGCTACCCTCCTGCAGAATCACCCCAGCATTGCCCCCACCCTGCTAGCAAGTAAAAAATGTATTGTGGAACAAAAACATGGAATATCACCCCAAAATCCCTGGTAGAGCTGCAAATGCAGAGAGCTGCCCCCCGAGTTTTCAATGTATTTGATAAAGAAAGGCTCCAAATTTCACAAGAAAATCGTTTTGGGGACTCAGTTCTTGTGAAGCTGCTGTAAAATCACAACAAAAGCACACAGAGAAATGAAGGGCGGGGACACCCCGGCACCCCCTGAATCAGCGCTGGCCCCGAGGGGTGCTGCAGGTTTTGGGGGGGCACAGGCAGGACCCCCCCCCAAACAACCACCCTGCTTCAAAGCTCACCCAAAACCACACTGGCAGGGCTGGGATTTTGCCAGTTCGCAGCACTCGCCTCTTTGTGTCTCTCAGAAAAACAAAAGCCCCAAAGAAATGCAATTAAAATATTATAATTATTGACGGTGGAGTGTTTGTTTTTTATTATCTTGGACTGAAAAAGATGCAAACAGAGGTGCTGTTAGCATTGCAGTCAGCCCCCACTCCTACAGGGATGGAGATATTTGCTTTAGTCAACTTGGTTGTGGTGGTTTTTCCTACTTTCTCACTTACTTTCCCCTTTTATTGTTTGTTTTTTTTTTT
>NW_010322579.1:0-6549 GCF_000700745.2 Antrostomus carolinensis
ATTCTGTGATTCTGTGATTCTGTGAGACTCAATCCCATTATATAAAGAGTTTAATTCAACGGACAATTTTTATTTTTGAGGGTTTAATTGTAATCAATTAGCTTTTGATTCACTAAATAATATCTTAAGGCAAAATCTAAATATATCATCAGGTCTCAATAACCTGGTTTAACTATTTTGTGAAGAGATAATTTGCATAAACTAAGAATAAAAAAAATCTACAGAATTAATAATTGTAATAATTTTAGATACGAGTATTAAACTACAAAGTCAGAGACTAATTCTACAAATAACAGCAGCTTCACAAAATTATTTACTAATTCTGCTCGTATGTAAATACAGATCTTAGGGAGGCATTAGTAGGCTTTTTTTCATGGAACAGTTTCACTGATGTTGAATACATTGTTAAAAGTAGAAGAAACTACTAATAACCCCTCAGCATCAATATACAGCCTATAAATATAGTGTTGGAATCTACTAATGCAAATTAGTTTTCTGAGGTACACTGTTTTACTCCATAACCATGAGGCAACTGTATCACAAAATTAAATAGCTTTGCTGTATTGTGGTGGAAATTTTTTTCATGTTGGAAATTTAAAAAGCAGAGCAAGGAAAACATTAGGTCTAAAAACAAACCAGACTTTTTCCCTCTGTCTCAGGCAAAATGGCAAACAACACTGGGTTAACCTAGGCATAAATATTACAGGTCAGAAAAATATTAAAACTATTTTGCAGGCAACACAGGACGGCATGTTTGGAATAAAAATGTGTATCCTAAGAAGAAAATTACATGTCTTGGCTTCACACAAGTCATAACATTACTCTTTTTTTTTATTTTTTCTCACCTTTCCATGATTCCACTGTGTGATCCATTGATCTCTTACCCTGAGTCAATGGGTTATCAGGACTGATGTTTGCATTAGGAATAGCACAGCAGTGCATCATTGTAAAGCTAGTTGGGAAGAAACTAGCATGTGAGGTTTTGAAAAATTCCCAAATAGAGAAATTAATGTCATTCTTTTGACACTAAAGTAATTCTTCAGATGTTAGCAGTCCATCGATTTCTTCCTTGCATAGGTCTCTTTGGTCTATGTAGGTAAAAGGAATGGAAAATTGACATCTATGTATAGACAAACACTTGATTAATTTCTGTTTTGAGGAAAAGTAGCTGCTGCAGAGATTAAAAAAATAAAATAAAATAATAATAATAAAAAAAAAAACCACAAAACTTTATTTCATGTTTACAATGACCGAAAGGTAATAGCTATGCACTGCTCACATGTACATTCTAATTTATGGAAATTGCCAAGTACAACAGAAATTACACTATGCTAGCAAATTATTTGATCAATAGCACAATGTCCCAAAGTTGTAATCTTCTTGCTGTTGCCCTAAAAAGCATTTTAGAATAAATCAATATTAGGAGGCTATTTAGGTGACCCAGTAGATTTTTCAGTTCCCCCCACCCCCACCCCATTCATAAAATACTGGTTTTGCTCATTATTTAAATTGAAACAAAAAAAAAAGAAGAAAAGAAGGTAGTAGAAGTGAATAAGAGCACAGGAACTTTTCAAGATACTAATTCATTGAATAAAATATGAATAGTTATACACAAATTGCTTCTTAATAAGTCATGAAAATAGTGCTCAAGGAAATGCCAAAAGGCTTTCTGTCAATCTATTAAAATTGCACCCTTTAATTAAATCAATAAACCAGCAGGTAACATTATATTCCACAGACCCGAATGTGTTCTTCACAAGTAAAATGGAAGAATTGTATCCAATTATACACTAATGTTATTGCATTAAAAATTATTACCTTTCTTTTAAAGAACTGGTCATGCTGTTAATTGAAAGAAATAAACCCACTTTACTTTTGTTACTGGGTATTTAAAAATTCTTAAAATCTTAATATCTGAGGAAATATAAACCAGAATGAGTCTTGTCTCACTTTTTCTGTCTGAATGAATGGTGTCTTAATGTCTTGACTCCTTTTCAAGACATGCCAGCTGTTCACTGGATTTATTCTTCCAGTCCCTGTGTTGTTATAGTTGAGGGGGTAGGAGCGGTGTGTGTTGTGCATCTTTCAAGCACTATTAGGGAACCAAGAGAAAGGAAGAGGGTTTCCATAGAGAACATAAAGATAGCCCCAAGCAAACCTAGGACTAAGGAGGAAGAAATCCCCACATGTGCACCATTCCAGATAAGACCTCAGGATGGTGATGACCATGAAAATCTTCTCCCAACCTTCAACAAACCTTCTCCCCAAAGCTCTTTAGAGGTCTGGTGGAAGGTTGAACATAACATCGAGAAATAAGAATAAATAATCGAAGGTTATGCATGACAATTAGAATTGTTCTATTAATGAGGTGTTTCTGCATTAATTAGATCACATAGACTGTTAAACCATTAATTGATCTAATTTGTGGTTCTGTGTATAGGGTGTGTTTCCTTTTCCCCAGAACAGTAATCTGAATGTAACATAACTGAAAAGATAGAATGGTGGAGTGGAAAATTCAACCACTGTTGTAAGACTGAATAAAAGTAAGACTACAAAACAGTGTTTCCTTACACCAGAATATGCTCAAAACAAAATAAAACAAATTAGCTAAGTGATCAAGTATATTATACAGAATCTCCCTGGGTGACAACCCAGATTTCAAATGAATGACATAATAATTGTGTTTTTTACAGTTCTGAATTTGTGTTTCTGTTCTGCTTAGGAATAAAATCTCAAAAAACTTGTACTTAGCTCATAAAAAAACAGGATTCTTTTAATTATCATTTCTTAGTTCAAAATTTATTGAAGTAGGTAACAACACTTTTTTTCTTGCTGCTAGCTCTGGTTATCATACACAAGCAACAAGAATCTAGCAAATTATCCAATAATCTATATACATACTAATGCTGGAAACACTACTGACTTATGAAGAAAATGGGTAAGACTATCTTATAATTTCCGTTCAGACCATTAGTATATTTTTAGAGGGAATCTCCAAATTCTGACACTTACTGAGGACTTGTTTTGAGTGGATGAGCTCCAATAATTCATCTGATGCATCCACTTGTTGATGAATATTCAGTCTAGGAGCAAGATTTTGATTTCTTTCTTAAAACTCCAGAAATATATATGGTGTAAATATTGAGTCCTCCAAATCTTGTTTGTCTATACAACTACATTTTTTGTGCCACAGTGTATGCTAATGTAGCTCTATGAATATTGCACAAGATGTATTACAAAACCATGTCCACTAAACATGACTAAGAGCAGTTTCTTTTCCTAAGCTTTTAAATGGCTATATTCACATTAAAAAATAAATAAATAAATACATAAAAATCAGAACTCACCTGCTATCTAGGTTTTGGATGTACAAAAAATAATATAACATTGAACTTTTGGTCTGTATCTGCATTAGATTTTTGACTTAATCATAATCTGGACCACCTGAGTTACCTTTCTTACATTTAAGTTCCTCTGAAACATAAGAACATACTTGCTCATTTCCAGAAAGGATGAATGTGTTTTAAGAAAATGAGGTGATTGATGGAAAGACTGATGTCAACTACAGTGTGCTATAATTTACAAAATATATTTACCTAATATTAATACCCATGATAATAACTGTAAAGGAACAGGCTTGAGCTGGCCTAAGTTATTGCTTTTTTAGGGGGCATCATACCACTTGTCATAAGAGAACTAAACAAAATTATTGCATTTATTTCAATTTTATTTGAGATTGAAGAATAATCTATAATTTCCAATACTCATTCCCAGGAGTCTCATTTTGTTTAGAATCTCAAAGCATAACAGCCTGAGCTATAAAGCATAAAAAATTTCACTGAATTCCCCATCCTCAGATTCTAAAGAATGAGTTTCAGGAAAGAAACGCAAGCTTAATAATTTTAGAACTCTCCCTTCAACTCTTTAAGTGTAACAATTAGCTAATCTTTTTTTTTTTTTTTTTCCTTACAGCAAGACTGTAAAAAGATCATGTGCAAAAAAACAGTGCAAGACCTTTTAAATGTATCCTCCATGAATACACTTCATCTTTAACTCTTGTGAGTCCAGACTTTTTAATGGAAACTACAACCACACATAACATGAAGGAAGGATAATCTAAAAATACCAGATAAAATCCCTTTAGCTATATAAAGCTAGCCAATAAGAAGAAATAAGCATGGAGGTATTTCTAGTCTGTTGAAAGTTTTTTGGAGTAGAGATGTATATAATGTATAACTGCTCTAGACCTATTGCTCAAAACAGAGAGTGAATGACTGCTTATATTATTTAAGATATGCAGGTTTTGTCTTTCTCCTTCTTTTCAAATATTGACCTATTTTCTTTTAAATCTAATATCCCAGTTGTAAGATCAATTGCCTCAGGAGTATGAAAAAGAACAAATTCCATTCTAGTCTTGTGACTTTCAAAAGCACAATTCCAATTTTCCTGTTCCCATACAGATTTCTTAATCATCAACAAAGAGTCTCTGAGAGATCATGCATCACAGCTTCTGCTGTAGTTGATTCATGGTGAGGCAAAAACCACAAATAATAGAACATAGTCCATAGCAGTTGGCTGAGGCTCTGGTTCCTGCTACAGAGCTATTCATGCTTATTTAATTGTTCTGGGTCATAAAACAGATCCAGAAATAATTAACAGTGAAAAAGTATTTTTCTTTTAGACCTGAAGATTCCATAACTTAAGGCTGATGTAAATAAGGACTTTTCTGAAAAAGCGGGAGCAAGGTAAAAAGAGAGTTTTTACATAGAAGCATAGAATGGTAGGGGTTGGAAGGGATCTCTGGAGATCATCTAGTCCAACCCCCCTGCCAAAGAAGGTTCACCTAGAGTGAGTTGCACAGGACTGCATCCAGGCAGGTTTTGAACATCTCCAGAGAAGGAGATTCCACAATCTCTCTGGGCAACCTGTTTCAGTGCTCTGTCACCCTCACCATAAAGAAGTTTTTCCCCATGTTTAAGTGGAACCTCCTGTGTTCCAGCTTGTGCCCATTGCCCCTTGTCCTATCACTGACCACCACTGAAAAGAGTCTGGCCCAATCCTCTTGACACCTGCCCTTTAGCTATTTATAAAAATCGGTAAGATCTCCTCTCAGTCTTCTCTTTTCTAGGTTAAACAGACCCAGGTCTCTCAGTCTTTCCTGGTAAGAAAGATGCTCCAGCCCCTTAAGCATCTTTGTAGCCCTCCACTGGACTCTTTCTAGAAGATCCCTATCTCTTTTGAACTGGGGGGCTCAGAAGTGGACACAGTATTCCAGATGCAGCCTCACCAGGGCAGAATAGAGGGGGAGGAAAACCTCCCTCGACCTACTGGTCACACTCATTTTAATGCACCCCAGGATACCATTGGCCTCCTTGGCCACGAGGGCACATTGTTGGCTCATGGTCAACTGGTCATCCACCAGCACTCCCAGGTCCTTTTCTGCAGGGCTGCTTTCCAGCAGGTCAACCCCCAACCTGTACTGGTGCCTGGGGTTATTCCTCCTCAGGTGTAGGACCCTACACTTGCCCTTATGGAACTTCATCAGGTTCCTCTGTGCTCAGGTCTCCAGCCTATCCAGATCTTGCTGAATTACAGCACAGCCTTCCAGTGTATCAGCCATTCCTCTCAGTTTAGTGTCATCAGTAAACTTCCTGAGGGTACACTCAGTCGCTTCACCCAAGACACTGATGAATATTTTGAATAGGACTGGACAAAGTACTGACCCTTGAAGAACACCACTAACCACAGGCCTCCAACTAGACTCTGCACCACTGACTAAAACCCTCTGAGCTCTGTCATTGAGACAGTTCACCCAACTCATTGTCCCCCCATCTAACCCACACTTCCTAAGCTTACCTATGAGGATGCTAAGGGAGACAGTGTCCAAAGCCTTGCTGAAGTCAAGGAAGACAACATCCACTTCTCTCCCCTCATCCACCCAGCCAGTCATGCCATCATAGAACCCTGTCAGATTGGTCAAGCATGGTGAATCCATGTTGACTATTCTTGATATCCTTCTTTTCCTCTACCTGCTTAGGGGTGGCCTCCAGAATGAACTGTTCCATCACCTTCCCAGGGACTGAGGTGAGGTTGACTGGCCTGTAGTTTCCCAAGTACTCTTTCTTACCCTTTTTGAAGACTGGAGTGACATTGACTTTCCTCCAATCCTCAGGCATCTCTCCCGTCCTGCACGACCTTCCACAGGTGACGGAGAGTAGTTCTGCAATAACATCTGCCAGCTTCCTCAGCATTTGAGGGTGCATCCCATCAGGGCCCATAGACTTGTGGGTGTGGAGTTTCGCTAGGTGGTCCCTAACCTGATCCTCCTCATTTCCTCTCTCCAGGCTTCCTCTCCTATCTTCAAGGCCTGGGATTCCTGAGGGCCATCAGTAAGGACTGAAAGAAATAAGGTATTCAACAACTCTGGCTTCTCTGCATCCTCCGTCACCAGGGCACACACCTCATTCAGCAGTGGTCCGACATTTTCCCTAATCTTCCTTTTGCTTCTGATGTACTTCAAGAAGCCCTTCCTGTTGTCCTTGACATCCC
>NW_010322580.1:0-17676 GCF_000700745.2 Antrostomus carolinensis
TCGACCTGCTGGCCACGCTTCTCTTGATATTAATATTCTGCTGGAGCTACTAATGTCACATATTTAATGTTATAGAAGAGAAGAGTTACACATACATTCTCTAAGTTCATGGTCTTTAGTATATCACCAGTTTTCAGAGGAGATTACATGACACATCAATGATGATGGTTACTGTAGAAAGGTAACTAATCCAATATACACCACCCACATTTGCCACTAGTGTTTGTGCCTTCAGTGTTACACAGTCCCATCTTCCACTCATTAGTTAGAGCCTGTGATTACGTTTCCTCAGGGCTTGCTTCAGAGAACAGCAGCTTCATCTACCCAGGACCTTTTGCAGAGACCTACCAGTAGAGGTGCTCAATTGAATGAGTACACTATCTTTGCTCTCAGTTGGGTTACTCTCTTCAGCGGACAGTGTCACCCATTTGTGAGACCTGATTGTTACTGCCCTCAACCCTGTACTGCATGGGGGTCGGAATCACTTTTTCCTACCAGCATCTCTATTTATTTAATTAATATTTGGATTTATTTGGACTACTATCACTGTTCCCTGGGACTTCTAGCCCTATATAACATTATGTCTCTTTAGGTCTTATTTGTAAGGACTTTTCCTGTGCCACACAAAGTACAAAATGTTTTAGCAGTAGTATTGCAATCTTCCTTCATCCTTCTGTTTACTCTTTGCACTACCTTTTTAAGAGTTAAATTAATTAGGGAATTAATTTTGTGCCAATTTTATATAGAAAGCCCTCATCAATGGACTAATCAAATAATTAAAGTGTTAACATGTGTCTTTATAGCATTAGATCTAACAAAACATTTGAGTTGTGGGAAGTAAAAGTGATTTTAGACTTTTGAGAAGTGCGGTATTCACTCAAGTGTATGCTGGTTTTAGAGTCCTCTCTTATGAGCCAGAAATTTGAATACTACTTGAAAAGACCTCCCACTGAATTTTTTGGCCTGTTGTTAGGAGTTTGACAGGAGAGAGATCACCTCCAATTAACTTGGAAATTAAAAGCCATTCATAGCATTTTAGATCAAGAAACTTTATGCAACCTTCTTAAAACACATTGGAAGAGTTTAATTGTGTACTGCAAGGTGAGAAGGTGTACAACTGTTTGCAAGATTGGATTTTTGGATTTTAAATCCTTCAAGGCAGAGATTTTATGTGAAAGCTGTTTCAAAACAACCTAGAATGTGAATTTAAAGCATATCAGCTCTTTTGACACAAACTTTTCATGCGGCGACTGTTAATCCAAACAGAGGATCTTTCTGAAATTGCCTCAAACTAGTTTGGAAGCAGATTATTATAAAGACATCTTTAGTGGGGAATTAGTGTGAGCATAGAAAGGGAGTGACCACGGAGCTGCTTTTGTGGAGAAACTCTCACCAAGCTTCTTTTCCCACATTGATGCAGCTCCTCACAGTGGGGTCCTGATACTGACTGGAGCTTTTCTCTGCTTCTGCACCACATAAGCATTTATGATTGACAGCACTGCAGACTATTGAGTTGTTTGAACTGTTTGTAGTTGCACTTCTTTTTTGAAACATAACAGATACCTCTTTCGAGTAGATTTCCTCCTGGTAGCAAGCTGTCACTTACCGGGTTTTGTGCTGCGGTGAGATGAATGCTTAGAAAGCAGGCTACACTCAATTTTATTCATAACGCATTGCACATGTGATAGAACATCTCAGCTCTATCTAATTAAGCAATAATTCACCATGGGAATAGTGTCTTTCAGAGGGGTTGTTGACTGCCTCAGCTGGATTGCTGAAAGGCTGCAGGCCACACCACTGGAAGAGCAGTAGTCCCCTGGGAATTTATTTTCTAGAATGCTTTACTAATATGAAGGAATAGTTTTGTCCTGTATTAGGTTTTGTTTGCTTATGTAGTGTTTATATTATACCCCCAGAGTAACTCCTGGCTTCATGGAGCCCAGCAATATCTCTGTGCTAATGATCTGAGATAGAGCCAAGACAGCTGAGCGCCGTCATTCACTGCTCCAGGTGTGTTACCTGAGTGAGATCTATTGCTCCTCCTCAAACTGTTAGCAAGGCTACTAGAGCTAAACTTTGCTGGAGGAGGTACAGAGCTATGATCAGGGCGTTACTAGTGTTTTCTCTCTTTCCTGCTTTTTGTTTAGACTTTGTTGACTGTAGCTTCAAAATGTGAGAATGAAAGAGTGGTTGGGTGGGCTGAGTGGAGAACAAACATATGCAGCCTGTGGAAGAGGTGAGAAAAGGGCTTATTGAACTGTCTCTGAAGACAAAGGAAAAGAATTCTAAGTAATGAAAAGAGCAGAGGAGGAAAAGGGAAAGGCAGGAAGTAGGTAACATCATTACAGGAAACATGGAAAACCTGAGGGTAAAGGAAGTATGGTCATAAGAGATACTGAAAAAGGATTGCTGGTAAGAAAAGTAGGCCATGAGGTGTGCAAGCTGTCTGATTTGTAATTGAATTGAGGGAATCTGCAAAAGACTGGGTCAGAAGCAATGTTGATCATTTTGTAAATCTGAGGACCATGAAAAGTAATGGGAGAAAAGGCTCAGAAGCTCCAGTGTGTTACTGTAGGCAGAGGCAGGAAGCAGGCTGGTGGCTGTGGAGGTTAGGCACTTCAGGAAGCTGTCCTGTGGTCCTTAGATTACAGGGAAAGGTGGTAGGGCTGATCAAAGGAGGAAAAGAAGAGCTACTGTTAAGAAGGTGACTAGGAAAGACCTTCACACAAAGTAGCTTCAGTGTCATCCAGGACTTGAGCTGAGATTTGTTTCTTGTTCATATATCTCACCAGCTGCATTACGGATTCACAGCCATGCTGGAGTAGATTTTGGGGGAGTAGGTGGGGAGTTTGAGTTTCTGCCCTTCCCTTGAAACAGTGCAAGAACAATTTGAGTGAAGTTCTTTCTTTGCATTACTGACCCCAGAGGTTCTGTGGTCTTTCAGGCCTGGCAGAGAGAGAAGCAACAAACAAATCATCTTCCCTTTGTGTCTTGAGTTTATATTCTGTTAAAATCCATGAAAAGTCATAGTGTCTGAGTTGCTTAATGTAGCAATTTCCTACACTTTTCTCTCTCTTGCTTAACTTGGTCTTATAAAACTTTGTGTGAAATCCCATGTTGCATTATGTTATCTGGAATTATCTTATATATATATATATAATTTGAAAATGTACACAAATAACCATTGTGGGGGAGAACGTGCATTGTAAATTATCTGTCTGTAACAGCACTTCTAAGAGGTTCTTCCCTTACCCTTATTCTTTCTTCCTCCTCTGGAGAAGCTAAATGCATGTAAAACAGAATACTTAGAAAATGTCATTAATCATGGATTTCTTCTATTTTCCCATCCATTCAAAAACCAAAGTAGATGAGCTGGAGAGTGGCAAGGCACAAGATGGTGTTAGAGATATTCCATTATCTATCACTTGCATTTAAATATGGCAATATGTTACTGTAGACTGTGAGTATTCTCTTTTTGTTGTTGTTGTCTGCTATATCTGAGAGTCAGGTAATATTATGCTTAAGACATAAGATTTTATTTCTATATTCATCATGGAGTTTGGCTTTTATAGTCAATATATTTTGTTTACAAAGCGTGTGAGGCTTTTGTTTTGTTGCTTTAATGTCTGGCTAGTGGAAAGTGTGTTTCTAAATCAATAAAAAAATTCCAACAATAACACCTGCATGTGTGTGTGGAAGATAGCCATTTTTATTGTCATAAATGTGCCTTAAAATAGAAAGTCCTTTCAGTGTTAAATTTAGGTTTTTACCTGTTTTGCTGTTGTAGAAGTTTAACAATCTTGGAGAAGGCTAACCACACAAAACTATTTCTTTTCCAGGCTTGTTGCAACCTTCTAGCATTAACTTCCTAGATGAATCTATTCAAACTCGTAAGCAAGGTTACTCATCTGTTGGGTTGAGGTCATCATGGCTTTATTACTGTGACAACTGGATTTAGTCAAAAGGGGTTAGTCAAAATGTGGATCAAATTGCATCAGTTCTGCCCTTTAGAGAGAGAATGTAAAACAAAGCATTGTGCATGTTCAGCTAACCAGTGATGAGGCATCCCACCAGGCCTCCTGGGGATGTAGGAGCTCACGGTAGCAGGAGAGGCTATCTCCCTTTCTGCCTGTCAGCCACCTGTGGGTAGCTGGTGATGTTTTTAACTGGCTGGAGAGTATGTGGTAATGTTCAGGTAGGACAGCTACTGTTCCGTCAGTGGTTGAGTGGGTCACATACCCCTCTGAGCTGTGTCATTATTTGTGCTTTGGGCATCAGCTCATTGGCTTCACGGCATGACAGACAGAGGAATGCAGGCTGAGACCAACATTCCATGAGCGGGTTTGAGATAGTTTTCTTCCTAAGAGTAAGTCCAGGTTGGTGTAGGCAGAGTGCAAATGAAGTGTGCTGACACTGTGTAGCACAGTGGGAGCTGGGCTCATACGCTGTTCAGATGCTATCTGAAACCTGACAATCCCTACTGTTGGTTTCCTAAGTCCTTCAGTGAGATGGCAATTATATGCAGAGCCATACTGAGATATTTCTTCTCCTAGGGCAAAATGGCATCTATACCTTATTCTCGTGTTTTTCTGAGTTTTGTTTTAGAGTCTGCACTTCCCAGTTCCTCTCCCTGGAGACCACAAGGAACATTAGTGCAGACTTGGTGTCTCCTGCTCCAAGCTGCTGTTCTCTACCTGGATTAAACATTCCTCTGGAAAGTGGCTGGCCCCAGTTGCACTCAGTCCTGCCTGCTGGGGTCAGTGGAGATGTAAGGCAGGGAGAGTAACAGCCCTTCTCTGAGAGAACTTGGGACAGTGAAAAATGTGGAGGCATGAGTTCTCCCTGAAGCATAAGCAGTTCTCTTGCCAAAATCACAATTGCAGGTGAGAACTGCAGGTGATACTTGAGCTGGATTGGCAACAGTAGGGCTGTTCTCTACTTGTTCCATGAAGCAAGGTTGTGATACATGGCTGGTAAGTGTTACAAAACCCAATTAATAACTGCGGCAGTCTTTACTTTGGCATCTCTTTCCTGGAGTGAGTTACCATTTGCATTTGTGTCACTTCTTCAAATTTCCCCTAATGTAATCTTAGTTTCTGTCCTGAGAAGCCCTGAAAAATAATCAATATGTTTGACCTCTCTTTAGGTGATAGATTGAAAAATCTTTGAAAATACTGAGCAAGGCTTATACCAGTGTCATCTCCAAGTGCCTCAGGGCTACCTGAAAGTTTCTACCTCAGAGCATCTACCCTGCTTGTGTATCAATGCTCTAGAAGGAACTCTTAAATCCTGGGTAGGATACCAATGCTGATGTAAGGTCAGAGAGGATAAAGTCTGTATTTTCTTCCTTTTGAAATCCATTTTCAGTATTTTCAATATACCAGTTCAGCTGATAAAATAAGCTGACCCGTAAAACCTCCAACCATTATCAAATAAAAGCCTCTGGAGCAACACAGTATCTGGTGATACAACCTTAAATTAGTCTGTTGTATTGAGTGCACACAACCTACTCTGGAGACCACTGAAAGTGATTAATCTGTTTTGTTTTGCAAGGTAGATGTATTGGGTAAGATCACAATTTATTTATTTGTTTTAAATGAGGTTTAGTCATGGAGATACTAACCTGTATCTGGAATATGCTCCTTAAACTATTTCATCTAGATCTGCAAGCTCAGACTCTGATAATTAAGATGAAAGTGGGTTTGTCTGCACTGGAAAACTCAAGAATCAGAAGTAATTAATGGACTTAAAGTGGATTAGTTAAATCAGATTAATTCCTGATCTTCTTCCAAAGCAAATTAAACTAAACCAAGTTAAGGCCACTTTCATTCTGAGCAAAAGCATCCACTTGCCAGCTTAATGCAGTTTAACTAATCTTCTTAAAAAGTGAATTTGGATTACGTTTCCTGAATATTCTCCCAGACCTAGATCCTTTACATTAAACCAGAAAAGGCTTCAGCAGTGCTTTCCTTAGGGCATGGTTGAACCTGACACTCAAGATTAGATCCTATGATTAATACTCAGGCAAAAGTGTCTGCATGACTTCTAGGAATAAAGTGAATGGACCTTTATGCAGTTTTATGTGCTGAATTGAAACAGTTCAGGCTATGCATCCTTGATATTGTCAAGTGTTTACACTGTGGTTGCCTACAAGCAGAGTGACAAAAGTATCTAATTTTAGAAGCAATCTGGATGGAAGAGTAGTGTAAGAGTAGGCAGGTTGAATCAGCTGAATTCTTATTGTTCTAGGATCAGAGTACTCTAAAGTTGTTGTGATCCTCCTCATAAAATGTGATTTTCTGCTATTTAAGGCTAGCAGGTGAGTTGTATCTTAAACCCTGCTGAGTGCTGAATGACTGGGAGTTTTGAAGCTCCTTTCTGTTGTGCTTTCAGCTGGTGGCTGCACAGATGGAGACATCACTCTGTGCCAAGCTCCATGGCTTATTTGTGAGAGTGGCAGAGCCTTTGTCTCCTGCAGTTTCACTGTAAGGAACGTGGCTTTTTCCCTTTTTGTTGGTCTGATCCCAATAGTGACAAAGTACTAGGAACTTCTACTTTTGTGTGGCCAGCCTGTGGCAAATCTTACCTGCTGTGACTTTGCCCAGCCGTGTTGTGTTTTAAACTTTTAACCTTTTCAACAAAAGAAAAAACAATTTTTCTTTTGTTTAGGTTTGTTTTCCCAGGTCAGTCAGCTAAAGGTACTTGTTTTGCCATGAAAACAAGTTGAGTGCTGCATATGAAGTTTAAAATTACAGTGTAAACTCTTTAGCACAGCGTATGTGCATCTGTAGCATGCTTATTGTAGAAAACTTGTGTGTGATGCAGTTTACTGACTGGAGCTCAGGACTGCAGGATACCATAACCAGTATTTAAAAAACATAAGCAGATGAGTTATTTTCTTTCCCTGTGTATTTGCCTCTATTTGAATACACAAGACTGCAAAATGTAGCTCAAATTCAGCGATTGGTAGCACCGTGGTAGAAAGGAGAATCTTAAAGTATATCTATTGATTTTTTTTTTAGTGGGACAGTGTGTAGCCTCAGCAGTTTGTCTGTGTGCTGTCATTTGCAATATCAGCAGCTAAAGTCCTTGTGATCTTTCTGATTTTAATGGGACTTGTCATGTGAAGAAGTCATGTTCCCTGTCAGCTGGATTATAATGCACAACTACACTGCTGCTTCTTTAGATCTGCTAAGCCATGATTCACAAAAGCATCCTAAAGCTGTCCTTGCTTTATTGACTTATACCTCTGTTGCTGGAAATAGATTATTTTTGATTGTAAGAGAGCTTTAAAGAATAAGGGTGCAGACCTTATGAAAATTTTTGAGAGAACAGGTGATGTCAGGGGTATCTGAAGCAGTCAGTCTCAGTAGCAGGATGGACACATTGTTCCAGTGTGGTGCCTGAGCTCATCAGACTCAGCTTCTTGACCCGAGCTGGTCATTGCACGCAGCTCTGTGTTGCACCTTTGAGATTTACTGCCTAGAGACTCTTGTGCGTTAATTCATTGCATAGTGTAGACAGGCCTGAAGGAGATATCTGAGCTACCAACTAGATATCTAGAAAATGTTTGGGTAAAATGTTTTGAAGATGGGAAATTGACTTATCTTTATTAACACCATGACATCTTTACATCACTCAGGTAATGTAAAATGAACTTGGAATGGAAGTAAGTATACCTCATACTTCTGTAAATTCTCTCCTCTATTACTGGTGGTGCAGAAGGGCTTCAGTCTAGAAGAACTTTTGGTTCCTTGGCAATAAAATATCTTCTCTGCAGTGCATCTTAAATAAATAAGAAATCATAATAATTCCCACTTAACAGACACCCAAACTACAACTGTTTTCTCGTACATCTGGTTTACTTTTATTTATGTGACTTTGTTGGAAAGGACAAAGTGAGTATCAAAATGTGAAGTTTTCTTCCTTGACAACAGGACAGGTTTTACTCAAGAAGGCGGAAATGCACTTTAAATGTTGATCCATTGTAGTTTCCCCTAGCCAATTTGATCTGATCTGTTGCTAAATCCCAACACTTCGCAATGTAATAAACTCCCAGTCTTTGATTGTATCTGACAGCAACAGAGGAGCACTGATCAGAAAAATCTTCCTTTGATTTCTCTGGCTAGTGGATCAGATGCAGCGGTGAAAAGAAGGAACTAAAGAACAAATGAGCAACATAAAAAAGTGAACTTCTTATCTCTGTCCACAAAGATGTTCTTTAGAACTACAGACAACAGAGTCCTTTTTTATACTTAGTGAGCAAAACCTTTCTATATACAGTACCTGGAAAATGCAGAATAATATTAAATGTCTTTTTAAAAAACCTAAATCAGTGCATACATAGCGATGTGGGATTTCCAGTGAGTCCTTCTGGTATATCATCCTCCGCAACTATGCGTGTAGAGTCACCTGGCCCTTTTTTTAGAATACGGATGTAAGTCTTAGAATTGTTCAAACACAAACATAATATTTATTAGCTTTCTCTGTTTAAATCCTATTAGAGCTAGTTGAACTGTAATTTTCAGACTCCTCTTGAATCTAAGAGTCCAGGCACTGCTCATAACCATAAGTCTGCAGGCATACTGTTGGAATGCAGATACTGTATGCTTTCTCGTACCTCCATCCTGAGAACAGAGGTTTGCATAACATTAAGAGCTCTCAGTCCCAGAGTACTGCTGGTCCTTTATGCTGCTGTTGTAACATGGACAAACACCAAACTCTTCCTTTATCTTCAGCAGTGTGGGGGTTCTAGCTATGATGTAAGCTTCTCAGGCATTCAGAATAATCTGGGTTTGTTCAGGATCCCATTCCACTCCAAGGCCTTCCTCTTCCAAAGTTGACACTGTTGCCCATGTGTGTCCTGAACTCACAGAGTATTCCCATGTCAGTGCAAGTGTAACAGGTTTTAAATGCCTTGACCTGCTTTTAGTCAGTGGATGTTTTAAGAACAACAAGTGTAACAGGTTTTAAATGCCTTGACCATCTACAAACCTTGCCTGCTTTTAGTCAGTGGATGTTTTAAGAACAACGTGAAGTAACTGTGTATTCTTTTTAGCTGCATTTTTAAATAGAAATATTTCCTTGAGTTATGGATTTGAGATATAATTTTTCATGTTGGCTTCCATATCCACACTGTTCCTTTGACTGGGATAAACTATTATTAGAGCTATTCTAAAGTAACTGTTTTATACCAATAGCAGGACTGAAGTGAGAAAGGATAGGCACGTTAATTATACAACACACTTTATTTCCAATGCCAGCTCCTGCTAGCATAGGAAATTTTTCTGGTTACTTCAGAGCCTCCATTTTGGCTCATGCACCTTTGGAAGTGGAAGCCAAGACATTTTAGGAAGTTTCTTGTTCATTTAAAATAAAATGTGTAGTAATTAAACAAAGCAACCAGTGCCAAATGCAATGCACCACGTATGAAATACTTAATTACAGAGGAAAGTTATGTGTTCCAATTGACAGAGTAATCTGTACTCTAATTTACTTGTCTTACAACTCATTACGTCTGAGATATTGATTTTCCAGTAGATGGCTTGGGTGGGTAAAGAAGTGCATTTTATCTCGGGGACCTTTGTTTGAGTCTGATCTGTGAACCTCTGTCAAATGAACTTGGAAAGTCCAAACCTTTCTCTTAGGTGGTGTCTGTGGAATAACTGAAGCAGACATACTTCAATAGTGCTACTAATTTGTAAATAAAGGGCAGACAGGAATGAGTCACTTCAGGAGTTGGTTTTGAGATTTAAAAGATTATGTCCTAGCAGGTAGCTGAAGTGATTAGATTTTAATTATATCTACCTTGACTTTTAGGGTTTAATATCTCATTTATTTCAATTATACTGTGTGAAATACCATGAGCCAAAATGGGGAGGAAAAACCCTGGAGTCATTAAACCTTGTCCTGATCTTTCATAAAATGTTGAATATCTTCAGAGTGTACTTCAGTTCCTGTAGTAGCCTGATTATGGTTGAGATCAACTGCTAACCTTGACTTGGGAAAGCATGATAAATTATTAACCTTTGTCACATTTAGCTAAAGCATCGTAGTTGCAAAAGTTATCATCGATCATATTTTTCAGAAATTTTCAACATTTGCAGCTCTTGAACAGATTGGCAAAAGTTATTTGTGCTGAGCAATTCAAAGCAACAAGACCTTCATTGGTATGTACCATGCTCCTGGTACTTTGTTGGCGTTTTTTGTTTGTTTTTGTTTTATTTCCTTCTTTTACAAATAACTCCCTGGGATATTATCTTTTGCATTTAACCTTCTTTTTTTCTGAAGTAAATGATGAATTTGTTAAGTGTTTATTTACTAATTTATTAGTGGAAATATGATGCTATTTAGTTTCAAAAGTAGCACAAGGGTTGCTGTAATTGATCAGACTCGAGATCCATCAAGAGCTGCATTTCCAGAGACCAGCGGTAGCCAATGCCACATGTTTTAGAGAAAGGTTAAAATCTAATCTTGCATGGACAATTTTGGAGTAATATCCCTATACACAATAATACCTGAAAGCAAGCAGGTTGATGTTACTGAAACATGTTTAGGTAGCTTCAGATGGAGACTTTCTTGGGCCTGCAGCAATATCTCCCCCTTCTAATTCTGCTGAAATCTTTATTTCAATAGTATCTTGTGGAACTGAGTTTCATATGTTTTATCAGTTATAAAAATCTCTTCTGTTCTAGTGTGTTTCATTATTACCTAGGATCCCATTGTTGCACTTTTCTATATGTTATTTAGATCTGTCATATTGCTAGATTTTTTTGCTTTCCAAACCAGTATTATAATCTTTCTTTTTCTTTGTTCTTATCCTGTTCTAATATGGAAATACTCTATGTCTCTAGTTGTTTTTGTTGCCCTTCCCTTTCTCTTACTATTTCTGCTTTGTTGGGTTTTTTTTAGTTTGTTTGGTTTTGGGGTTTTTTTTTTTGTGGAATTGGATGACCAGAACTGGAATGTGGTTTTACTGTTGATTTTATATAATGGCACTTTGATATTTTACAGATTGCTTGTTATCTGTTCCTTAATGAAGGCTAAAAAGTTATTTGGGGTTCTTATACTGCCACTGGACGTTGTGTTTTTCAGAAAGATGTCTAATTTTTTTTCTAAATGGTTATGAGTACAGGCCATCAGAGCATGCAAGGAGTTAATCTTGTTCCTTCTATTATCCTGCATTCAAATCCATGTAAGATGCATTTGCTGTGAGGTTATTCGGCTCCCTAATTACATTAGGTTCCATAGTCACTGATTGTTCTTTGAATCATGTGAGCTGGCAAGAAAACAGACAGGTGCTCTCTCCAGTCAAAAAAGAGAGTTTGCTTTCACTGTATCATAAATTTTGGAACACTTGTATTTTAGGCTATTTCTTTTCAACCATAAAGTCACAAGAGAAGATGCTTGCCTTTGTGGAGTGCCACTTCTTTTCAAGGGATATCTTCACTTAAAGGCTTGAGCACAAGGAATAGAGAAGAGGCTCAGAGACCAACTTATTCCAGTCCTATTGATTATTCTTAGAGTATATGTAACTGCTTTCTTCCACCTGATTTTTGTGGCAGGTTTGAACTGGTTGTCTTTTGAAAATTTTCTTTTTAGGAGGAGATCTTTTCTGAAGATGTTGACTTGAGGCTAAGTGTCATCTGGATTTTATCTAATTTTTGCCTCTGTCCGTGTCAGTCATGACACTGTTTAGACCAGTGGCAATCTTTTTGGTTGACTTCTGTATCCTACCTGAGTGCTGACTTATCCTCACCGATATCTAGACCTTTCCTCTGCCATGGAGTGATATGAACCATCTGACATCTGAATTAGGTATTCCCAGCAGAAGGAAAGCTTCTCACTCATCAGGAGAAACCTTGGCCCTTTGAATAAGTTACGATAACAGTACTATTGTACACTTTCAGTTTCTGATTTCCAGAACAACCCAACTAGTGCAGTGCATCCCTGAGAAACAACAGCCTCAATATTCTAACCAATATAATGGGCCAATATTGTAATGAGATCACTAAGAATATCGTAATGATATGTCTATAGCACCTACAAATTACCAGGGCTACTGGAAGCAATGTAGTCACCTTGGGGTATAACTTTACCAGAGCTGCTTAGCCTTGCTGATGCATCTAAACAGAAATAACTCCAGTATTCCTGCACAGTCTTGCTTTGGGCTGCATGTGCATGTCTGCATAAACATCTCTGGACGGTCCCTCATCTTAGGAGCTGTAGTTCATCAGTTCAGATTATTATTATTTTTTTTTCACATGTACTTGTTTTCTTCTAGAGTATAGATGTATTAAAACTAAGAATTGAGGGTGGAGGAGTTTATATTTAGAGTCTAGAAAAGTCTGGAGCTCATTTAAATGGTTTTGATCAGAAAACATATCTGCCTTTCAGCCAAACACTTGTTGTAAATTATGGTGGTTTTGGTTTCTAACTATTCTTTTTCATTTTTCACACAATCATGTAAAACTGACCTGTATGTCTATATGCAATAGACCAGTGACACTCACTGGAATATTGATGAGAATAACAGTACTATAAAGCCTATCATGCTGATATTTGTGTTCTCAGTGTCAATGCTACTTGGCATCATGACAATTCCATTTTTATCTGTTCATTTCTCAAGTTACCTAATTGATAGGTTTCTACAGTATACAGAAATTTAATACATCATTAAAAGATCACTTAAGAAAGATTTCCTTAAAGAGATTATTTTTTTTCTCTTAGGCTTCTAAATTTTTAAGAATCTTTGAATTTGTATCTGCAACAGTTTCAACTGGTTTTGGTTGGTAACAGTGAAAAGCCATTCATTAAAAGTAAAGACAAAATAACAGAAAAAATATTTGTTACAATGTCTTCACAGTCTTCCCAGCAGGCTGGGCTGCCTGAGCACTTGTTCTTGTTGCATTCCTAAACTCTGCTCTTGATTAGTCTGAACTTTTTTTTTTTTAATGCAGTGTAGAATAGCTAATGATCTTTTTACTGGCATATGTCAAGATTTTGGCACTTCATAAAGTTTTTGTGTTCTCTCTAGTCTTTACTCCTTCACTTTGCCTCCCATCAATCTAATTCTATGGGATATATTTCAATCATCTATATCAGTGGTGAAAGAAATACTATTGATTTCTGTGTGTAGTCATTTCAGGAGTTTCTTTATGAAGCATTACACTATCAGAAGCCTTGGTAATAGGGACCTTGTAATGAGAAAGTAAAATCTGAACAAGACACAAGTTCTGACCTTGTGTGCTGTTTCCTTAACAACAAGATGGAGCATGATCATGACCTTGTCTCAGAAGTGCTATTTTTGGTCTTAGATTGAAAGAGTAAAGCTAATAAGAAAGTAAACAGCATTCATCCCATGTTGAAGTCAAAGGAAGACATACTGCTCTTTTTTTGTCTAATTCCTTGAATCAATAGATTTATTATTATTATTAATAACAATTATTTATTTATTTTAGCATATGTATATGGGTTATCAACAAGACTGTAACCTACATTTTTTGGAATTTTTTTGGTCAACTTTTGTCTAGAGATTTGCTAACAACCATCTGTCTTGGCATAAGTCGATTAGTAGGAGTTGTACAAAATCGTAGTTCTCTCAAACTGTACTCTACGGACCTGTCTTGTCTAGATTGTGAATAATCTGTTGTCATGTTATTTCTCTTATTTCTAGTCCATACTTGATGTCTTTTAGAGCTTGTCTACATGAGAAGCTGGTGTGAAGGCTATGAGTGTAAAGTGCAATAGGTGTGCCATGCTGTCTCTGGGAGACCATTCAAGTATGCACTAACAGCACATCTAATATGAGTTGGCTTATGTGAGATGGAGAAGGCGTTGTGCAGAGTGTTGGCAAAGGGCATTAAAACTGAGTGGCTACTGTGCTGAGCACTTGTACCTGTTGTACTACAGGCACTCAGAAAAGCCTCACTTTTACTGACAAGTATCTTATTTTGTGTGAACTCAGTCAGAAACTAAGTTGTCACTGGAACTAGAGCAAGACTAAACACCCAAGAAAATGGAGCTGAGAGTATCTCTGTATTGCATGCTATATTTGTGTGTAAAATTAGAGTGGCTGGGGTGAATGGTTACCATGGGTTGCTTTGGTACCCTAGTATTTTAGAATGCAGTGTTGTACAGGGTGGTGCAGGTATCTGTTGAACAGCAAAATTTGAAGAGAGCAAGGACAGAAGGAACAGTAATCCTTACCAAAAAAAAAATGAAACTGCACTAGGAATACGGTGGAAATAAATAGCACAGATACCTGATAGAAAGACACAAAGAGATAGGTTTGCATGATTTTATTGTGTTCCTAATATTCTCATCATGCTTACACAAAATATTAATCTGAAAAGTTGAATGGGAGTGACCGTTAAATGATTCAAGCACATGCAGTGTGCTTGAAAGTTAATGGAGAATGTTTCTCTCAATTCCCTGTGCTCAGTTAACCCACAGTCTGGGTTAACCATGTAGTTATATAATCCAGAGCCTGCTTATTTGAAAAGATGTGCCTAATGATTTCTCAGGGATCTGACCAAGTCTTTGTAGTACTGACCCTTGGCAGATGGCTGTCTTGGGCTTTATTCTGTTGAGGTCACATGCTTGAAATTTCTGTGTGTACCGATGGACTGTAGTGCTGTTTTCTTCCCTTACGCCCCTGATGCCTTGCTAGCTTAGGTCTAAAATTGGCCCTAAGATCTCCAAACACCTATGTACTCTTAGCACCCTTTCTCACCATTTCACTTACCTGTGTGCCTTGGGCTGTGGTATAAACTCTTCAGGGAAGCTGAGGTAAATGCTATGCACACACCTTTCAGAAGTGCCAGTACTCTTGATTGTATGGAAAAAAAAAATAATCTAGCAAAACAGTAAATCCTGGATATGTTTCTATGCCTTAGTTTTCTTACTGCTCTGAAACATCCTTTGAGCTCTTGGATCAGTCCCTCTGGGGTGGTCCAGAATTGCTTTCTCGTAGCTCTGAGTCTGCTCTGCTGAGCTGCTCAATCTTTCCAGCTGAGCTCTTCTTTAACCCTGTTTTTTCCCAAACCTAACATCCCTGCTATAAAAGAATTTTCCTCTTTTATCTCCTTCCCAAAGCTCCTTCTTCATCTCCCTGAGGCTTTCTACATTGCAAACCTCTGTTTTAACACTTGGTTTCTCTGGTAACTTTCCACTGCACAGAATTCATGTCTTACAGACAGGTAAGTACCACATTCAACATCCCCTGTTAGTTTTCTCAGTAGAGAGAGATACACAAAGGTCTTTCACGAGGCAGTGATTGTCTTTGCATTCAGTTCAAAACACCACACAGACTGTTGTTCTTGGATTCCTCAGATCCTCATTTTTTTTGGTGTGTGATTATTCCTAGATGTTTCTATACATAGGATTATTTGCAGTCTTACTAAGTATAGTCATCAAAACAGGAGTTCATAATGCTTGTATGGACATTTTGAAGTCCTGGCATCCCCATTTGTCTCATTTCCTTTACGCAGAGAGTGCCCATATGCATGCTTACTGATGTAATGTATTTACAAACACCTGCCAATTTCAACCACTCTGTGCCTTTGTGTGCATGCAAGATGGAAAGAGAGAGGGGTCAGATCACAGGACACAAGTCATTAAGAGCAGAAGTAATTTTAAACCTTACCATCATTTTCTCAGGAAACATCTCTGGGGGGTTGCAGATCATATTCTATTATTTCTACCAAGCCTGAAGAATGAGACGTGTCCTGTCAATAAAGTGTCTGGTTATCAGGAAATTCACATTCTTCTGCCTTCTGAACCCTCATGTTCAGCAATCCATGGATAGAGTAGTCTTGAGGTCCTGCCACATAGTTCATCTCACACGCCACTTTACAGTGATGTTTTCAAGGCTGACAGGTCCAACCTATAAACTGTCTTAAACCTCCTGTGATACTTTAAAAACCAAAACCCCAAACAAAACTGAAAAACCTTTTTTCCCATAACTCCTAAAAAGTGAGCTGTACATACAAATGGAACAAGGCTGTAACCCAGGTAACAACTTAGCTTCTCAGACAGACAACTCGCCATCACCACCAACACACACACACACAAACATACACTACTGACTTATGCAGTGATCTTTTGTTTTGCACAGCATCTTTTCCTTGGGCTTCAGAAGGACCCTGAAACACTTTTCCAAGGAATGAAATATGCAAGAATCTCTGCTGAACTTGTTTCTGATTTCACTGTTCCTCACCACCATG
This sequence comes from Antrostomus carolinensis, assembly GCF_000700745.2. Taxonomy (NCBI): domain Eukaryota; kingdom Metazoa; phylum Chordata; class Aves; order Caprimulgiformes; family Caprimulgidae; genus Antrostomus; species Antrostomus carolinensis. The sequence continues at coordinate 16,227 of NW_010322580.1, forward strand.
GAGTGAGTAGAGTGAAGTAGAGGGACAGTGTGGTGTTCAATCTTACTTCCCCATCTCCATATGCAGCTGGACGATCTAATTTCAGGACTGTCAGCTTTCACAGTGATAAGTTAACAATATAGATCACATATAAGCTGCATCACAATGATTTTTAAATGAGATTTATTCTTTTAAAGTGGATGATAAATGGTTCTCTTTTATCAGACTCTTGCAAATAAAATTAAAGCAAGATTATTTTCCTGGAATAAGAGAACAGCTGGCACAAAGTTAATGTCTCTAGGTCATACCGTGCTTGCCTGACCTTGCAGAGATGTACAACAATGATGGGGATCATCCAGGTAGTCTTTCTGCTTCCTAAATCCTGTTGGTGTATTACAACCAGATGCTACCTGGAGTACTGCTATGTTATGGGTTGTGTGAGCACTATGAGAGGATTTGACAGGACAGGCAGTGGCCTAGACAGCGCAATCTTTGCTGGTCTTTCAGGGAATCATGGGTACATGCAGAATCTTTTCCAAATATGTGGGAAGCATTACCCTGTGTTCCTTCAGGATTTTAGAAGACCTACCATATTGCCCAGAGTACCTTGACTGTGCTTCTCTCGGGGTTAGCCCATCCTGCTGGACACTTGGCCTCAGTCTTCTGGATTCCAGGAAACATCTCAATTTTATTTCCCCCCATTCCCCCCAGTTCAAATCCCACGAAATAGCATAAGGGCTGTGTTACAGCCCAGTGCAGTTCTCAATTTATAACATGACACAAAGAATTTATGTTGCGTGTCTTTAACATGATGTGAGAGGATGGAGGCCAAATTTATGTGGACTTGTCAGTAAACATATGCAGAGTAGATCCTGAAGTGAACTATTCTAAGAATTTATTTCAGAGGAAACAAGTTGGTTTGGTTTGAGGGACTGGGAGAGAACAAATTCCTCATTACCAGTGAGAACAATGGATGTTTACCCTGGGTAAACTATCTCAGACTACAGGATAAAACTCTTCTTGTTGAGGTGTACTGTATTGAGACAGAGGTCCTGGCCTTGTCCCAGAACCTCTCATGGCAGGAGGTTGGCTTTACCGAAGAAGGTAGCAGGATTACAAAGGGTTGCCCACATGATAGAGAGAAGGACCGGAGGGTTGACAATGGCACTAGAGTTCTGTTTTACTGACTTTCACAAATTCCTGCCTGCCCTTGATCCTTGCAGGTACAGGAGATGGAAGGGACGTTTTACAAACTGATAGTGATTCCTCTCATGTCTTATTTTGCTAATACATCTGCATTTGCCTCTGGAAATCTCCTTAATCAGAGGAGATATTCTGTATTAAATATATCTGTAGCTTTCAGTTTCTTACCTATATTACCTCTATTTACATAAAAAAATAAATTCATACAGTTGCCTTATCACATGTCATTGGTGAATGAGCTTTGAGTGGCATCCTTACTCTAGGGAAA
>NW_010322580.1:17692-27588 GCF_000700745.2 Antrostomus carolinensis
TTTGTACTTACGTTTCTCCTGTGCCACTTTTCTTCAGTGTCTCTCCTATAACAGAGAAATCCAGTCCCCATTGCTTGGTTTTTCTGCTGCTTCTCAGATATTATTTTTCTAAGAATTCCTAGCTATGAATCTGTTTACAAAGTGTATAGTTGATGGCATTTTGTCTCATCTGTCACAACCCTGCATACTCGGATAAATTAACTGTATTGGGCTGCAGATTTAAATTGAAAAGCAGTGCAGAGTAGTAAGTTACTTTATTGGTTTCTTCCTTTTGATCTCTGTTTGCTAGTCTATAATCTGCTCTGAACCTAATTATCTGAACATACTTAGTTGCTAAAAGTAGTTGTCTATTTTAAAGTTTTGGGTCAAGTCCAATGTTGAGTGTCAGGCCAAATAGTGGGCAGAAGAGGAAAAAATAAATTCCCTGCTTTAGTTTGAGGTGATGCTCTATAGATCTTTTCCAATTCAATAAGTGAAGTCACTCCTGCAACCTCTACAAAAAGAACAGAAGAATACGCATGTTACCAGATCCTCTAGATTTGGTGATGGTACATCAGTTGTCCCTTAGCATTCCTTTGTGTAGTGATGTGTAGCACGTAGGATGATTAGTGAGCTGGGATATAAGACTGAAGATTAACTTCAGCTAAATTTTCATGCAAGATGTATATGTATATATGCGCACAAATATGATTTTTTCATTTTTTGTAGAAAAAGATAGTGCCTCATAAAATGTAAGGTTAGTAAAACACCTGAAAGCATTAAATATTTTGAAATACATATAGGGACATATGTCTATAAACAGGCTCTGAAACCAGTTGAGAACAAAACATCCTGCTGTGCTTCTGTGCCTGGTGCCTACAGAAAGAGTTCAATAGAAATAGTCTGTGTTAATCCTCTGTGCTTGGACTCTGAACTCCGATGTTCAACTTCTCAAAACATACATGAAACGAGGCATTTCAGCGATTCTACTGAGCAGACAAAAATCAAAGCCTGAACAACAGAGAAAAACGTTCTCTCTTTTAAGCTACTCTTCAGCTTTTCTGGAGAACATCACTACAGGACTGACTGGCCTAGAAAGAAAAAAGCGACTGGGGATTTTAGAGTGCTCAGTGTCCTTGCAGTGCATATGAGCACTGCTATTAAAGGCATGCTGAAAATAAACTCCTTTTAAAATAAAGCATTTTTATCAATCAATAATAATTCATGAAGATAATATTTTATAGATCAAAAATTGAGATTAGAACAAGTAAAGGTTATAGATCTCATATGACCATCAGGCTTGATAGAACTCAGTTGGCTTCCAGGTTGAATAAAATTTATTTAATACTATTTCATCGTAATAAAAATTAATAAAAGACATTGCAGGCTAATCTGAAGAAAAAGCGTGTTGTCATTTATGCTCCAAAATAATTTCTAAGAAATGGATTCAAACATGGGGAACTGGTTCTCACTCCATTCATGAGACAAAAGAATGCACTGGTGGATATTGTAAGATGTCAAATTCAAAAGTATAACTCAAAAATAGAAGATATTGAATATGGTATTTTGTGTACTGACTGTGTTCTAATTGTTTTGCCTTTGCAGATTTTATCATTAAATCTATAGCTGTTAATTTGTGAGAAGTTTCCTGTGAAAATGTGAAAGCAAAACCACGAGAATGAGAAAGCCTCATTCAGTGCAGGCTGATTTTTAATCTACTTCACATCACCTCATTGTTCATTAGTGATGAAATTGAACCCAGCCTCCAACTCTGGTGTAAACTTTATGTTGGCCAGAATTTAATCCAAACCAGCCTTAATTATTTAACTGATTCCAGTGGACCAATCTAACCTCACAAATTTGACCAGCTTTTGGTATGGGTGTGTCTGTGACTCTGTGCATATTTTTTTTATCTTTGGGTCAGAAATGGCGTAGTGGTACATGATAATAATTTGATTGATATAATTCAAATATTGCACCTGTTGTATGTTGTAATGCTCAGCCTCCATCGTATTGGATGGAAAATGACAATAAGTAAGCATCTTTAACTTCTTAAATTTCTCTTAAAAGGGAGGGATTTTTTCCTCAGCTCTTTAGGTCCCATTCTCTTTTGGGGCACAGCAATCAGTTAAAAATTCTTACAGTGTTCTAGCTGAGGCCTACAGTGCTTTGAGAGGAGCCCTCAATTTCATATGTTACGGCTACCCCTTCCTTTTGGTCTGCTGGTTTTGAAATCTTTCCTCCTGATTCCAGACATCCTCTTTCAACATTTGCTGCTGGACTAAACAAACATGATGTTTTTAGTGCTTCTGAGAAGGAGGATGGAGATGGTGGTAGAAAAGAAGGGCTGTGGCATCTCACAGGTAAAAAAGAAAGGCTGCAGGATGTTAGAGAGGGTAGAGAATCAGGGCATGGGAGAGAGGAAGCGAGCCCAAAGACCTTTAAAGGATATTTTAAAAGAGCAATCCTTGCTTCAATGAGTCTAACAATGTGAATTAGTATGTGAAAAGTGAGCCACCAGCAGTGACAGAGAGGAACTCGGGTTGATCTTCATGCAGCAGAAGAGAAAGATGTAATAAAAACCAACTTTGGGGAGTGGGACAAAAGGGATGGAATATAAACAGAATAAATGGTGCAGATGAATTAATATATCTTGTTAATTTCAAGGTATTATTTTAGTTTTCTTGTCTTTTATGTATGTGTGCTATTGGAAGTAGTGAAGAGAGAAAAGAGCAGATTAGATGGGTAGATAACAGCAGTAGAAGTTATACTTGCAACGGGAATAGGAAGAACAAAATGGTGCTGTTTGGTGTGATGGAAGGTGTATAACATTCTAGGCATGGGGAGGGTATGGACAACCATTAGGAAAAAGCCCAGGTGTTGTGGGTTCACAGAGAATGATAAAGATGAAAAAATTCTGTAAGCTACATCAAGTGCATTAAATGGAAAGAAATTTTAAAGGGCGGTGTAGTGAGGAACATGATACAGGCAGGGAAAAGCAATGTAAAACAACCTGAAAATTAAGTGATGGAGTTTCAACCAGTTGTGGAATGGGGCTGTGTTTGCTGAGCTGGGAAGGGTTGGTGAGCACAGCAAGACAGCAAAGCAGAGACCTTGCTTCAACAGTATCAGAACAGGAAAAACTTGGTATATGGCTAAAGGAGATGGTAGGAAACATAACTCTGTGAGAGATGGGAAATAACCTATGATTGTGATGATCACATGAACCCCGGTTCATGTCCCCTACCAAACATGTAACATTATATCTTCTGTTTTAAACCTAATTCTGTTCACTTATAGCTAATGGCCTATCTGGGTAAAAGTGTAAAAATTCCTGTCTTTTAGGGTTCATATTGTTAATCCTTTGGAACCAGTCAGAAAATTCTTTTGTTCTGTTATCAGGTCACCATTTGTAGTGATGCCTTGTTTGCCCAAAGAGTATTGCACTGCTTTCTCATATAAATATAAATATACAAAATACCATAGTTCTATGTCCACAAAAAGATCTGTGGTCAGCTGGGTAAGTAACAGCTGAAGCAACTTTTCTGATGGCAAGTTTGGATTGCAAGTGTCAGTTGTTTCCACTGAGAGGACTATTCAGATGGAACAAATGGCATTAGTTTATACCAAGTTACAGCTTTCCATAATGGATGCTTACATTGATAGGCATACTTGGTGCATCATCTACTGTTGAAGTAATTAACAAAGTATCTTGACACTTTAAGGTCTCTCAAAGCTCATTTCATGGCACAGCTAATTTGACAGCTGTCTGAATTACAACAGCGTGTGTTAATATTGAGGTTTCTTAATACTAGAATTAAAGTTTGTCTTCCAGACGAAAATGACTGTCTCAGTCTGTACTTCACAACACTAACTTTGGCATCAATAGTCTGATAAATTGCTCAAAACAATTTTCAACCAGAGTAGATATGATTTTCTTCACTTTGGATGAATATCAAAAGTGTTTAGCTCCCCATCCAACTCTTCCATCTTGCCAGATATTGCTTGATAACACAATGTCATTTTGTAGTGACAGACTATAATTTTGTTCATATTCCAAACATTGCTCTTTATAGGATATAGAAGCAGCACTTGAACACTAAAGTTCACAACTTACAATCTAAAATGGTATAATGAACTCGCATCACATAGAATTTCCTAGTGAAGGGTTATTTAAGGAATAGTTTCAGAGAATATGGTGCAGTCTTACACTTTTTAGATCCTATTTGTAGCTTATATAGATTCTGATGAAAGAGTCAATCACAAACAAAAGTTGAAAAGCAGCTGAAGCAATGGGACAAAACTCCCAGGATCCAGATTTTGGTGTTAGCTATTGATAGTTCACAAGCAAAATATTTTCCACAGGTACAGTTTATATTAGGTTTCTGAAATGAATTAACAGAGCTAAAGAATTTTAAATATTTAAATATAAAGGTTAGTTGTCAATATGTTGCATACTTGACAAACATGAATTCTCTGATATCCTAGAATGTGGATTTTAATTTCAGTCCTTTGTGTTAGCCAAAATACTGTGATTCTTCTGTAGTACAAATGCTCATGAAGCTGTTGTGAATCACTGACATTATTAAATAATGCAATATTTTATACAGTTTTAAAAATAATTTTCTATCTTTATTTTTCTTCTTACTTGATCTTTCTGTTTTCTCTTTTAGTTTTGACTGATGTGGCAAGTACCTTCCACAGTCCTGCATGTTTGTGCTGATGACAAGAGAATGTCTATACAGGCAATTTTCTGAGAACTCTAAATATAGTTGATGAGATTTTGTACTACTTGACCATCAGAGATTTGAAAAGGATTGGCCTTCCACGGGGGGGTAAGGGGGGAAAAGGGGAATAAAAAAAATAAAGTCAGCTGAATCATACTTAAAATCATGCTGATATATTTTAAGAATGCAGTTTTCTTTTTTTTCCCCTGCCCCGCCCCCCAGTCTTTTATCTAAGATACTTTGTCTCCTGGATGTTGAAAATTAAATAGATGAGACAGTGATAGGTCAGTCTTTTATACACTTTTTACTGCTCTGTTGTCTTGAGCTTATTTTGTAATAGATACCATTCAGAATAACATTTTCTTATATTTTCTTTAGGATTAAAGAAGAACATTGGTTGACTATACTTTAGAAAACAGCAAATACTATAGGACAAGAACTACACTTTAACCAGAGGGCAAATTTTTAAGACATGCTTTCTGGTTTTAATGCATAGCAATTACATAAAAAACAGAAAGGAGAAATCCCATGTAACTGTGATACCTTTGTGTATCATGCTTTACAACAATCACCATTCTAAGAGGGTCTTGCTCTGCTGTTGCTACATCTTGTCATCTCAGCTTCAACACTTCTTATTACAGGTAATTTACAGAATAACTTAATTAAATAGGTAGTATTTGTTAACACAAGTTGACTGTAACATGGGGCCAACTCTGTGTTTGAATGAACTGGAATGTCTTGCCAAGACCTATTCTAGTCATATAAAATTTGAACATATAAATATCTTCATATGCATATTATCTCAGGGTATCTTTTTTTTATACACAGTTTTACGCTGCTCGAGTGGGGACTATATAGCTGTCCTGCAGATACAGGAGTTTATTTTCAAAGAACAGAGGAATACCTGGAGGAAATAACACATGCAATTAATCCTATTACAGCAGGACAAACAATCAGAGTTCCATTGTGATAACTGCTTTATATACATGAGGGTAAAAAGAGTTTCTGCTTTAAACAGCTTCCTGTCTAAATAAGCAAAATAGGGAAAAATGAACTCTTATTGTCCTTAGTAATAAGAATTGAATAAAAGAGTAATTTACTGACTAGCCTTAGGTCATGCAAGAAGTTGATGGAAATGCTGCTGACTGAACTTAAGCATCCTCAGTTCTAGTGCAGTGCTTCATCCAAAAAGTAAGTCCTTATTTGTTAGACATCTGAGTGAGAATATCCTGCAATGTATCCTAACATTCTTTTTTCTAGGAAAAATTCTCCTACTGCTAATCTTAATCTCAACTTTTTTTTTTTTTTTTTTGACCCATATAGCTTTGAACTTATATTAAATTCTTGGAAGAAAGACTGAGAAGTGGTTAAAGGTGGTATATACAATAACTAAAATACTCTTGGGAGTCAGTTGAGTTTTATTGCATTTAGTCTGCTCAGCCAAGTAATATATATCTAGTTCCAGGTACTTGCTTCTTGTCTCAATTTGTATAGTGTTGGTAGGAAATTGGCACCATAGATATTCTTTACAAGAAGGAATGATGCACATCCCTACATAAAGCAATTTTGAACAGCTCACAGGAGCTGAAAAATGCCAGTTAATTTTCCCTTTGATTTTCTGCAGTGTTGAGGAGTAGCTCCCAGGATATTTGTTGGCTGACCTTGCAACCTGGAACATCATAGTCTGATGTTATTTCTTGCAGACCAGTTGACAGCCCAAGTTTGGATGTGTTATAAATGTGTGAACACCATCTGTGGGTGTATGTTAGTGCAACTCTCATGTCTTTTCCTTCCAGCGTAAAGCCTTAAGTCTCTTGGTTATTCCCGCTGTGATTTCCTGAGGGCTTGATAACTAAAGGAAGATGTTAAAGAAGAGGGAACAACTTTGTTTTTTCCCCACTTCAGTCTGAAGAGACCCGTCAATACACGATTCAGCAGACACTTTACTGTGAAGAACTGATCCAGGGAAGAGAAGCTGTACTCTGCCTCAGTGTATAACCTCACTTACGTGTCTTTTGCTTATGAAATGGAATATCCTATTCAACCTGATAACACTTCTACAACATTCATAGAGGAAGACGTAGCTTTCTGCCACCTGACTTGATAGAGCAGATGTAGCAACTTTCATCAGGTTGTCACGGGGAATTTCACAGCCAAACCACCTCAGCATGGAGCATTACCCACTCTGTCGTTAGCCTGGAGCTGCTACGGAGCACAGGCTGTCACAGTCATATAAAATTTGTTTCTGTTATGCAAATACCTGAAAGAACCAAATTGAGAACCTAACATATTTTTTGCCACCTGTCTTATGCAGGGTTTCAATGTAAGGGAAAATTATTGGTGGATCTTGTAAACTTGGATGAACTTGATTAACTCTGTTTCCTTGAAAGAAGAAGCAGTTGTTCATGCCCGTGTCCCATGTTTGACCTCAGCACTGGACAGGTAAAGAGTAAGTTAAGTTATTGCAGTCTTCTGCCTGATTTTATCTGTGTTCTTCTAATGTGCTGATCATTGTGTTATCTCATCAATTAACAATTTGACAGAAATAGTAGCAACTACCATATGGGTGTTAGCTGAAGGACAGTGATTCTGCCTTATGAATAAACCAGGAAGTATTGCAGGTCAGCCTCTGTTGGTTATTTGATTGTAGTAGAGGTTCTCTTGGATATATATGAAAATAAGATTGCCCTTAGGACAGCAAGAATATTTTAAAATATTGTCTAAATCCACTTACAGATACTGAATTCTTAGTCCTGATGCTTTATTTCTATATTTTTATATGATGAAAGCAAGCTGTCTTTACAATTTTGAGGAAACATTATTATACTGCTGTATAAACCCACATTAGGCTTGGATCTTAAATGCTTTAAACAGTTCTGGTTCCTCTATTTCAAATAAAATGTAATATGACTTAAAAAGTTTGAGAGCTGAATAACAAAAATAATCATAGGTATTGAAAAATTTCCGTAATATGAAGAAGTTAAGTATGCTAACACTGTTTAGCCTGCAGAAAAGTTGACTAAGGGACAACACACTAGAAGTCCATAAAGCCTGACATAAAGAAAAGTAGAGAAACTGTTTATTTTCCTTTCCAGTATAAAACTTAGGAGACCTCAAATGAAATTAGAAGGTGTTAGTTTCACAGCAAAAAGAGGCACATCTGTGTGTAATGTGTAGTTTAGTCAAGAAATGTATCACCACAAGAGGCTGAAAATTTTTATGGTTTTATGCAGCAGTTGACAGATTCATGGAAGAAAATCCAAGGAAGGCTGCATAACAGAAATCTCTTACCTCTGCCTCAATAAACTGCAGGAAGCTGGGGCAGTATTGTGAGTAAATATTTTTTTTTCTTCCACTCTGCTTGAGGCAGAGCAGTACTGGCCAGTGGCAGAGTTGATGGTATGGCAGAGATTCAGCATGGTACAGCTGTTCTTTCCATTCTTGTGTCCCAGAATCAATGTCACTGCTATGACTGTGAAATTTACTCTGTTTTGGAGGTAAAAAGCTCTATCTAGACATAAATTTCACTTTCTAAATACAATACCCTAATGAAGACTGAAGTTTTGGAATTGTTTTAATCACTAATTAGAATATAGAAAGCTGTTCTATGATTATAGAAGAAATAATGGCAAAACTTTGAAAGGATGAACTGTATAAGCACCTTTTCAAATATGCACTTTCAAATGTTTTGTTGTCATATACAACCAAAATATTAACTTTTGGGGTTGCCTGTGTCCCCAGAATGGATCTGCCAAGGCACCTAGATAAGTTAGGCATCCACTGCTTGCTGAGGTTCAGATGGCATCTTCTTCGACCTTCTGGAAATCCTTGCCTTGAATGCCTGCCTACAAGTGCTGTGTCTGCAATTAGAATCGTATTATCTGGGGCACCTGTAAGAAAACTTGGCCAGATACCTTAACAAGGCAAAGATTAACATTCACCTGGCACACACATCCTGGAATAATGAGTCTCTTCCTCACAGAGATAGAGATCTGAATAGCAAACACTTTCTCCTTTTGTTTGGATTTGCTATTCACCTCTGCTTTGATTTTATGTTCTGTAAAGATATTCCAGAAGCATTTTTCTCTCTAATGACTGGCTAAATATAAAGGAAAGACTAAGTCTTAAATCATTCCTCCGAAACCTGAGCTATCTCTCTGAATATATTTCTGGATTAAATGGCGCTTTTTTTCTCTACAATTCATTTTTTTCCAGTCCTGCTAAGTCTTTTGTAGTAATTCTAGAGGTACAGCAGCATGACATGCCTACCCTTCACTAATTTTCTACATGGCCAAGAAATGTCAGGCATTTAATGCTGACAATCTCTTTAGAGACAAATTCATATATAAAATAAAAAGAATCCTGGTTTACAACTGATTTTACTGAAGTAATTATTTCCTAGGCATCATTATTGTATACAGTAGGAAATAGGTACAACTATTTCCTTAGAATAAAACAATTTGTGAGGCTTGTCATAAAAGGCTAAGAGAATACCTTCTTTGCTTCACATCCCTTTTAACTGCCTCCATAAAATTTAAGGAATTACAATAAAAATTGGGTAAGCGGTTTCACTGGTGGGCTCTGTTTGAGAGTACTGAGGGAATTACCTTGTGCTCAAGACCAATTGGAATGTTTGCACAAAAGAAATGATTTAAAATTATATTTATTTTCTGGCCTTTTTTTTTTTTTTTTTGACTTCCATTTTCCCCTTCTGCTTTTTTTGTTTTCCCTAACAGAAAAAGGGAAGATTAAATTGGTATAACAGAAAGATCTTTAAACAGTTCACTGCCTCCTTGGCATTTCTTCATTCTGCTTTTCATTTCATGTGAAGTCTCCTGGGCTCTGACCAGTTCAAAAAGCAACTTTGTAGTTTTCTATGGTAAATGACTGACAGTATTGGAAACTATGCTCTTTGTTTGGCAGACAACTGCATTCACACTGCTAAGCATTTGGACTGAACTTTTAATTTAACCCTACTGACTTCTTTTTCTCCTTCTCTCAGCATTTTCTGTATTTTATTTCCTACTGTGGCAATATATTTTCTGTTTCTGAAGTGATTGCATTTTTTCTGTGATCTTAAATACACCTTTGGTGCATGGTTTGGGATCTAATGAAGATTTGCTCTGAGTATGTGCCGTTGCATGTAAGAACCTCAGACATTCACAGAATCATAGAATGGTTGGGGTTGGA
>NW_010322581.1:0-1313 GCF_000700745.2 Antrostomus carolinensis
GCTTACTGAGCGTGTGCTCTAAGTTTTGGTAACTTCTACCTTCCAAGGGGAATGGAAGTGTCTTTTGCCAGTCACCATAAAGGTATGACTAGAGTCACTCAAGCTCAGCCTGTTCCACATCTGGTCTATGGTTTGGGCAAAGAAGCAGTTCAAGCTGATCTCCCCAAACCCCCTGCTCTACCCAACTCGTCAGCCAGAGGCTCACCTCAAGTGAGCAGATGTATTCCACAGTGCAAAGAACCCAAGCAGTGAGCCATGGTGCCTGCTGACGGCTTGCCCACATCTGCCTGGTGGCTCATTGCAGCCAGACCGCTCAATGCTGACGTGGCAGCAGGGGAGAAGCCGCAGCAGCTCTGGGCTGTTGCTCGGCCGTGGGACACCTCATGGGAGTGGGATGGGGTGTTCCAGGGAAAAGGCAGCAGTAGATGTCCATGCAAGAGGGCTGGTGAGAACGGAGCAGTCAATGGCTGGGTGCACGGGGTAGGCAGGCGATGGGGAGGAGTCCCAGTAGGGCTTAGGCACCCATGAGTGGCTGACACTGGACACTGGGAAAGGATTGGTGGGAGGTGGGTTTCCTGCCTGCTGGATTTTGGGAAGTCAGGGCTTTGGCTGACACACAGAAATGTCTCTTGTGTAGAGAGCACCTGAAGGCTGATGACTACACTACATAGGGAGGCACATTATTATGTAGCTACTGCACTACATAGGGAGGCACATTATTATGTAGCTTAAAGAAATATATATATATATATTCAAGCCAGTTCATTAGTAGTTTCCAGAGTTTTGAATATTTTGTTTAGATTTTAAAAAGGCCAGTTTTTATATGTGAAGGCCCTTAGGTGTATTTCTCCAAACGTGCTTGTCTTTGCCTGATACTGTGATTGTTGTACTCTGCCCAGATATTTTGTTTGATAATCGAAGAATTAAGCCATAACCGTATTTGGAAGAGCAATCTGCTGTCACACCAAAACAAAGTAATCCACCCTGTGTTTTGTAAGCCGCTATTATGCTTGCTGATAAAAGTGGAAATGGAGGTGATGTTGTGAAACTAGAGGAGAAACAGGGAAGAGAGAAGGAAGGGAGGCAGAGCTTGACAGCATCAAGCAAAGCAGGATGACACCAGAGCTTGCGTCCCCAGCTCCTGAGGTGGGTACCTACGTTGAGAAACGTAGGCAGCTGAGTTGTGTTGTTAAGTAGATGTGAGAACCTCTCATACCTCTCTCGTAGGCAGCTGAGTTGTGTTGTTGTAGTGAGTAAGAGTAGTGAGAATTGTTGTAGTGAGTAAGTAGATGTGAGAACCTCTCATACCTCTC
>NW_010322582.1:0-15001 GCF_000700745.2 Antrostomus carolinensis
GAACCTGGTCTTCTCCTACAGTGGGTGGTTAGATTAGATTTTAAATCAGCCTTATTTTGTGGTGTTTTAATCAATACATCAGTTAAAAAATGGTTCTTTGGAATATTTCTAGTACTAGCTCTCTGATAAACAGGATTCATTAACAACAATATTTTGAGAGCTGTTGATGTACTAGTTTTTATTTTGATATCCTTTTACACATTTCCCATGCAAATTATGAAGAAAAACAACTTTCTAGAGTTTCATGGGTTTCAAGTGGCACAGAAGACATGACAAACTGAAGTGCTTAATACTGTACAGACTAAAACTTGTCAACTCAGAGATGTACAAAGGCAAGACAAGTGCAAAAAGTTTAGAATTATTTAAAAATATACATGGCTGACAAAGAAGACTGAAGAAGACACTGATCTAACAACAATGTAAAAAGCTAAAAAGAAGTAAAAGAAAAATAATTTTAAAATAGTAAAACCAGGAAGCAGCTATTGATATTAATAGGGCAAAAAATGTAATATTTTTATGCTGAATTTGAACTAAAGGAAGAAGTTACATTAAGAACTTACAATGCTGCCTATGCCATTTATAAAACAGTCGTAGAACAAGCTTCTTCTGAATTAAAGTTTTTCAAGTTAATAGATATGGATACTCAGGTGCACTGAATATAATAAAGGAATAGCTGAGAAGTTAATTTTAAATATTTTTTGAGGGGAAAATTCAGAATACAGGACAACATTTGCTAAATTCTGGTGCTTTAGAAAGGTGATCCAGAAATTACAGAATAAAGCATATAGTAATTCTAAAAAAAAATATTAATTCAATCTAAATTCAAGACTTCATTAATAAAAAATTCAAAACTAAGAATATCATTAATGTTAATCAATTTGGTTTTAAAGGATGTACTGCATGTCACATAAAATTGTTATCTTCGGGAGCAATAGGAAAAAGGATTTCTTTTCCTACCTGTTAGCTGAACAAGGTTAACTGCATTTCTGACAGACTGACCTTCTCTGGAGATTGCCCTTAATTCCTAAACCTCCAGCCTTAGTTTTTCTTGGGGCAGTAACCTGAGAGCATTTTAGAGGTATAATCCTCTCATAATTTATTGTGATTATTTCAGCAAGTGTGAATTCAGTTTCACACGTGGACTTTCACTTTATCTCAGGAAAAATGAGAGAATTTAACCTGTGGACAAACAGCTTTCAGTAAAAATAGTACATTTCATTTAAGACAAAGACATTATGGAAAAAATCCACTATAAAGCAATTAACAGGTCACACACATACTATATCTGTCAGTTATTAATCATTGTTCATACAGGATGTTGAGATGTACTGTTCATAAATTTGTCACTTATTTGTTTCAGAGAGAATCTGATTGCATCTATCAGATCAGACCCACAGGGGTACCTAAAATTCAAGAAAATTACCAAAGTTCATTTCCTCTTCATTTTTCATGGTTTTTTAAGTCACTAAAAGAGCTATTCAGAAGTATGTATTACGTTGGTACCAATCAGTAGCACACAGGAATTTTTTTTATTTTCTGGACAATTCTATGCTATTCTTCTGATGCTATTTAACTACACCTAGTTACAAGGAGGAGATATAGAAGTGTTCACTCAGGTAATGGGAATTCCACCCTACTTTAAGAGTATTAACCTTCTAATTTCCATTTCAGGTATCTACCGTTTCACATTAAAAGAACAAGCCCTTCTTCAGCTAAAGATATTCTGAAAATAATAGTTCCTTCTAGTGTTCTCCTATCTTTGTGCACCCACATTGTTGCACAATATTACGTTGTTCTTTCCAGTGCTGAAATCTTCAGATAAATACCAAAGGCATAGTTAGGTTACTAACTCCATAAAAAGGATCACCACTTTTTTTTTTTTCTAAACTTACAAAAAATTCTTACAAGAAAATCCACTTTTATCAGTAAACATGTTCTAATTGCTACTGAAACTTTCCACTGTTAATGCTGAGATGATTTTTATAAATACTTGTGAGTCTCTTTCAACTGCAGCTTCAGATTCTCCTATGCTAGTCTGAAACATTGTGGGGTGGATGAAGTGGTATTCTATTGTTTCAGCTGAAACTCTACCCTGAGAACACAAGCTATATTTAATTCAGTCTCCAGAACTAGGTTGAAAAATTTTAGTTTAAAGCATTTAGTTCACAGAATGAAAACTGAAGGGGCAGTAATTCTATGTCAAGAATCAAAGGAAAAAAAAAAACTCTGATATATATCTGAATCCTTGACAAACTGCAACTTCTCTGCAAAACCAAAGTAACTCAAAATATTTGAGCTTACTAATGAATTTGGACCAAATTTCAGAACATGTTTAAATTAAAACAAGAGATAATACCAACTGCACATAAAAATATCTAAAGAGGTATTGTTAAATCATGCTTGACCAATATGATATCCTTCTATGATGGCATGACTGGATGGGTGGATGAAGGGGGAACAGCAGTTGTTGTCTACCTTGGTTTCAACAAGGCTTTGACACTGTCTTCCATTACATCCTCATAAGTAAGCTTAGGAAGTGTGGGTTAAATGAGTATACAGTAAGGAGGATTGAGAACTGACTGAATGGCAGGTATCAGTGGGTTGTGTTGAACAGTGCGGTCTAGTTGGAAGCCTGTAGCTACTGGTGTCCCCCACGGGTCAGTACTGGGTCCAGTCTTGTTTAACATTTTTATCAAAGACCTGAATGATGGAACAGTGTACCTTCAGCAAGTTTACTGACGATACAAAACTGGGAGGAGTGGCTGACAGACTGGAAGGCTGTGCTGCCTTTCTGCAAGACCTGTTCAGGCTGGAGAACTGGAAGGAAAGGAACCTAATGAAGTTCAACAAAGCCAAGTGTAGAGTCCTGCAGCTAGGGAGGGATAACCCCATGCACCAATACAGGTTGGGGGTTGACCTGCTGGAAGGCAACTCTGCAGAGAAGGACCTGGCAGTACTGGTGGACAGCATGTTAATAATGAGCCAGCAATGTGCCTTTGTGGCCAAGGCAGCCAATGGCATCCTGGAATGCATTAAGAAAAGTATGACCAGCAGGTCAAGGGAAGTTATCCTTCCTCTCTACTGTGTCCTAGTGAAGCCACATCTGGATTACTGTGTCCATTTCTAGGTTCCCCAGTTCAAGACTGGGAACTACTGGAGAGAGTCCAGCAGAGGGCTACAAGGATAAATAGGGGACTGGATCATCTCTCTTATGAGGAAAGACTGACAGACCTGGATCTGTTTAGCCTGGAGAAGAGAAGACTGAGAGAGGACCTTAATAATGCTTATAAATACCTAAGCGTTATTAGGGGCAACGAGGGCAACGAGCACAAACTCAAACACAGGAAGTACAATCTGAAGATGACAAAAAACTTATTTACTTTGAGGGTGACAGAGCACTGGAACAAGCTGCCCAGAGAGGTTGTGGAGTCTCCTTCTCTGGAGATATTCAAAACTTGCCTGAAAATGTTCTTGTGCAAACTGCTGTAGATGTAGCTACTTTGGAAGGGGTTTGGACTAGATGATCTCCAGTGGTCCCTTCCAACCTCTCCCGTTCTGTGATTCTGTGATATAAGGCTTCATTAATATTTCCAATATATTTGCAAGATTCACTATAAATACATATGTCAATTTTCAGTTCAGGACTCTGACAAAATGGGAATAACACATTCACAAATACAGTGACTTAGCGTATCTATACCTTTGTATTTGATTTCCTTAACACACAAATCATCTTCTCTGAGGGGTTTTTCCATTTTTCACTAACTAGATTAATGGGTTTCCTGTTTTGTCTTTCTAAAATACGTATGGTTTTCTGTTTTTCTTGGATCCTTAGGAGTACAGGGAATAGAATTTCTTAGAAAAAAGCAAAGAATAATGCTTAAGTGAGGGTGCCTTCAGGAGTGCAATGTCCAGGCAAGTAGAAAGGGAAGAAATAAGCGAGAAGGCATTCTAGTGCACGTACTTGCAGACTAACAATAAACTTTTTCTAGGGATGCCAAGAAGCTGGATAAAGTGTATTAAAGTCTAGGAGGATAAAAAAGGTTGTTGAACTGAGAATAGTACCAGTGAACAGGACTCTGAATAAGGACCCAGAGGGCAGATTAATGCACAAATTTCTTTAATGTTACTTTCCCTCCCTTACCCACAGTACTGTATTATCTAATTTTTTAAGGTTTTTATTTTAGTTTTTGCTTAATTGTT
Source organism: Antrostomus carolinensis (assembly GCF_000700745.2). NCBI lineage: Eukaryota > Metazoa > Chordata > Aves > Caprimulgiformes > Caprimulgidae > Antrostomus > Antrostomus carolinensis. The sequence continues at coordinate 4,204 of NW_010322582.1, forward strand.
TAGAGCCTAAAATAATTTGAGCATAGAGTTAAGATATTTTGAGCAGTTCTAATGTCTTCCTTTTAAGAAAAATTTGTCAGCAAAACAACATGAAAGCTGTACCTGACTACTTAATTTGCTCAATTTTCTAGAAATTAGAGGACAGGAAGAGGCTATGTATTATTACCATAGTGACAGGTTGGCCACTGAATTTTACCTTCAATAACAATAGTTCATTTAAGAAGTGTCAAGTCTGGCCTTCTATTAATGATGTTTTCACATTTACTGAAAATGTATAGTTGCAAATGACAACTTGCTGCTTTATGTTTGTTCTTTGTCATGACTTTAGAAAGAAAAATTATTTCACATGCTTTTTATTTATTTTTATTTTGAAAATAAAAATCTTATCATAAAATCAAACACATTTGCAAAAAGAATTCACTTGATCAGTTTTACTATTTTTCTCTCTTCAGAAATTCTTAATTTTTTTCTTCACTGTTTTTTCTTGTGATGTCTTCATTTGCAACTGGACACTTGCAGGCAAATTACTGCAATACCTGGAATTCTTAAATGTTCTCCCATTTATCTACAATTCATTCTCAAACCCCAAACTCGCTGGGTTTGACGCACTCCTGTATATGAAAAATGCTGTTTTCTGCTATGATATTTTGCATGCTGCAGATCTAATCTCGAGACTGAAAGTAACACAATTTGTGTATAGTTCTTATTATGTAATATTCTCAGTTAATGTTGTTTAATTGAACATATGGATAATAGGATACATTTCTATTAAGTATCACTGCTATAATCAGTTCTTGATGCAGACGTTCAGATTATAGGTTCCACAATTTTTCTATGACTACCTAGCAACATTTGCATCTAATTCTTTGTCAGACTGAAAGCTGGAACCTTAAAACTCTTGTTATTACAGTAATAGGAACACTAAATAACTAAAAATACTATCAAAAGAAATTTCTTTAAAACTACCATATCTGCTGATTTTCATTTGTAATATATTAATGTCCAATTTTACTATTCCTTGTTGTTTTTAAGACATGTTTATGCTTCATATTTAAAGAGTTGCCCTCCTTCCAATTATCTGTTACTAGAACTGATCAATATGTTACCTACTGAGGCAAAAACATTTGACTACTGTAACTGTTTTTTTCCATATAGAAAACCATGGAACATACCACCATTATAAATGCTCACAGGATCTTTAGGCTAAAAAAAGTAAAACTTCCTCCCACTCTTACCTCCAAAACCTTCCTCTGAACTTAAGTGAGAACAAGGTAACAAAAAGCCTGTAGCAAAAGAGGCTTTTTCAAACCCAGCAACAGAAAAGCCAGAGTTTCTTCTACTGGTTGCTTTGTCTCATTCATGCTGCTGAAAAAGACAGTTCAACTCACATTGAATTTGACACTTCAGGACAAATCTGCAAGTGTGGTTTTTACTTTCTCTCTTCTACTCATAAATGCCTTGAAAATAAGTGGAGTTCCATCAAGAGTCAGAACTAGAGGTTGTGAGAGTGACAGCATGTTTTACACACACACACATCAATGTGACAACAAAGTCCATTTTTAGAAAGCTGCATAGAACCTCTCCGCATCAGTGTCAAATTAGAGATACTGTTCTGAAATACTGATTACGACTGCATATTTAGCCTGTGTCAGTTGAAGGAATCTGTCTGACTTATCTATCCATCTATTGCTGCCTGCTGCTCAAATGAATGTCATCTTGTCAATGGGCCTGTCATTACATTCAGCTGGAAGGTTTGCAGACTCTTTCAGCTCTAAGAAAAGGCTATTATGGTGTTTATAGATTACTTCAATACTAACATATCCCTTTTTTAAGAGTGTCAAACTTCTTGGCAATCCATTTTATAGAACAAAAGTGAATCCATGTTGTGTTCAATTCATGAACCCTGTACACCATTTTTTCAAGGAATAATTTCTTAATGATTCTCTATGCCCTTATGGATGGTCAACTTATACTTTTCCTTTACTGTAGTTCTGCCCTGCTTTTGTAGTGTCATCTGTTTCCAAAGGAATCATTCTGTGTGAGAATATGCCTGCAAAAATTCACTTATAAGAAACAAATTGTATGACAAACTGAGGTACAAGACAGAACCATTTAGAAATACTTAAATTTATTTTAAACACTTGTCTTGTATAGATTAAACACTTGTGTAAATTAAAGTAAATGCTTTATAAAAACAAAGTATTTCCTATAAAGTCTACTGTTTAAAAGGTACCTACCAAGATTGCCAAAGTTATAAGTTTACAAGTATTTTGATCTACAGGTTTTCGAGGCAGAGGACTTGTGTTATCTGAAATTTATGGAAGATAGATTTGTTTGGGTTTTGGCTGCTTGGGTTTTTTGGTGTTTGGTGGTGTGTTTTTGTGATTTTTTGGTTTGTGTGTGTGTGTGTGTACAGATATGAGTAACTAAAAAGAATTTCATGTTTAGATGCCTATATATATTCAAAGAGCTTGCATGAAAAAGCTGTTAGCTTGATTAGTTTATTGTATCTTTCTATGACATAAGTCACTGCAGTATTTAGTCTTTTACTTTCTAAAATTTGTGTAGGTTAGAAATACTGTATGGATGATATAAGAAATCTCATTGATTTTCATATATGAGTAAGACAGATAAATTAAGAAATGCTCTTAAGAGAGTGGAACCTGGTAAGGTAAATGGCATAATGTGATCAAGCAATATACAGGAGAAAAGAAACCTAGGAGTTTTGTTGAGGGTTTCTCTATGAGTTCTGCACTCCACTGTTGGCCACCTCACTGAACACACTCTTGCAACATCAGATGTCAAAGAGATTATATGATTGAGCACAGTTATGCGTATTAAAGGGCATGATAAAATTGCACAGATGGAAATAGAACTGGCAGAGAGAACAGAGCCAAGAAGAGGAAATCTTTTTCCTTCTGGCTGTCATCCACCACTGAAAATAACTGGATTAACAAATGTGATGTAAGTAAAGGACTTATGAGTGAATAAGTATTTTAGGTCCCTATTAAGCATATTTATTAAACGCTCTGGTACTAACGTTAGAAAAAGTGTGGCCATACTAAAATTAATTCCCTCATCATTGAACAATGATGAATTAAAATACAATAAACTGGCCTTGAATTTGTTTTTATTTCAGGATTTTCTTTTAGTTAGTTAGTTTGTTTGTTTGTTTGTTTGTGTTTTTTTAATTTTGTATTGTACTAGTTAAGCTAAGACTAGGAGTATAACTATACAACAGTGGAAATGAAGGAGTCTGTAAACTCAGGGAATAATTTTGCCATCCCTTTCTGGAAGGAAATGTAGCCCAGTAATGTATTTCAAAGAGCAGCTCCCTATGTTTTGAAGCATTTTAGGTTTTTATGACCCCTATATGTTGTTTTCTGTGCTGCTATTCTTTAGCTGCAGCTCTACAAACAAATCAAATTGAGATTTTTAATTTATTTATTTATTTATTTTTCACTTCCAAGATTATGGTAAGAAATAAGATCTGGGTAGGGTACTGAGAGTGGGAATTGGTTTTCTAATTTGGAAGAGACTGTCTGAGCAGGAATATTGAAATTCTACAATACAAATTAATATTCTTTTTCCACTCTTGTTTTCAAATGGGGAGGGAAAAGAAAAAAAAACAACCAAACAAAAGAATCTGCATTCAAGTTCATATCAAAGTATCTTTATAGCTACCACATACCTGTGTTTTTTATCCATATCTCATAAAACATCATTGTATTTTGGTCATCATCAGTAATATTTGAAGGGTAAAATATTGACCTTCTGTAGTTTTCATACCAGCGTTTCCAAGCAGGGATAAAACATGAAGATAAAGAAGACTAACACTATAATCCTTAGTGTAAATGAATATTATAGTCAGATAGATAAATCAATTAATTTACAAAATAGAAAGTTTTATCATTCTCTCTTTGCTTTTAATACTACAGTGCTCTTCAACACCTCTGTCGGTGACATGGACAGCGGGATTGAGTGCACCCTCAGAAAGTTTGCCTACAATATCAAGCTGAATGGTGCAGTTGACACACTGGAGGAATGGATGCCATCCAGAAGGATCTCGACAGGCTTGAGAGGTGGGCCTGTGCAAACCTCATGAAGTTCTACAAGGCCAAATGCAAGGTCCTGCACCTGGGTTGGGGCAACCCCAAGCACAAATACAGGCTGGGCGATGAGTGGTTTGAGACCAGCTCCAAAGAGAAGGACTTGGGAGTGGTGGTAGATGACAGGCTGAGAGAGTTGGGGCTGTTCAGCCTGCAAAAGAGAAGGCTCTGCAGAGATCTTATAGCAGCCTTCCAGTACCTGAAGGGGGCCTACAAGAAAGCTGGGGAAGGACTTTTCATAAGAGCAGTTAATGACAAAACAAGGGGAAATGGCTTTAAGCTGAAAGAGGGTAGGTTTAGATTAGATATTAGGAAGAAGTTTTTCACTGTGAGGGTGGTCAGACACTGGAACAGGTTGCCCAAGGAAGTTGTGGATGGCCCCTCCCTGGAAGTGTTAAGGACAGGATGGATGAGGTTTTGAGCAACCTGATCTAGTGGAAGGTGTCCCTGCTGATGGCAGGGGGGTTGGAACTAGATGATCTTTAAGGTCCCTTCCAACCCTAACCATTCTATGACTCTAAGATTCTATGAATTTTCTGAGTACTGTAAAGAATCATAAAGCTAAAAAGCTTGATTTTGAATGTCAAATAGGAAAAAAAAAATTGAAAACAAAGGCGGTCAGTTTTAGATATATTCAACTTATTCTTGCAGACTTTCAGGTTTTTCCTAGTAACATTTCTGCAGTTTTATGAAATACACTCAGATTCCATGAAGAACATAACAAGAACTAAATTATTTAGTTTCTATTTCATTTTCTTTTCAGCCTCTCCCTTATCATCTAAACTCCACTGCTAGACAATGTGGAGATATACACACACAAACTCTAAGCAAAATCTGTTGTCTCACATTCCACTGTAAAATTGTTTGGCTCCACTAACTTTTGTCAGTTAACTAACAAACATGGTGTTTTATAGACAAAACCCTTGGCTTACTAAATTGTCCATATTGATTTCAGAAACAGAAGGAAAACATGTTGTGGTGCACTTGAGCAGCAGAAAAATGTAGCTACAGTCCTGAATAAGACAGTATTTTTTTGTTGTGGAAGTAAGTGATTGCTTCTGATCATGTTAAATGTTTTGATCACCTCGTCATCCTGTCACTTCATAAAATGAATGAGAGCACTTATTCAGTTTTCCCTAGATGACACTCTACAAGAAGCAGCGGCTGCACAGCTAAAACTTATTGCAGTAATTGTTGAGAATTTCTATTATTTATTTTAGCATTTGCAAAGATACAGCCTAACTCAGTGTTCTAACAGTCAATCAGTCTGTTAACTTGAATCACAGTATGGACACAAAATTTAGCTTTACATACAGCGTTAATGAACTTTTGTTATTCTGTTTTATGGGAATAAGAATAAGTTATTTAAAAGGAATAGTTTAGGTTGTCATTGATACTGTCCCACAGGTATATTTTGTGAGATGTTTGTTATCTAATTCAAGACCCTCAGCTGAAGGATGACAGGAACTTTCCCAAGTAGGCCTAGTAAAAGCTTCCTTTTAAATATTTGTATTCTAAATTGCTTATGATGACAAAAATAACGATATTTTAATGTCTTACCTGCTGATTTTCTCAATTCTATATTGTTTTATAATCTCTGTCCTTTTTCTCTTTTACATAAACCAAATATCATTGCTCCTAATATTTTTTCCTTCTTTACTGGTAAGAGGATTGGCAGAATTTTTTAATTTTTTTTCAATTTTCTCTGTTTAGAGAAAGCAGTGGCAAGGAGAAACTTTGGAGCAAGATCACAATTCTCTCTCACAAACATGAAGACTTTGAGGCAGTACACAACTATCAGACTTTTGTTGAACAAGTTCTTGTTCTGCAGAGGCACAGAGTCAAATTGAAAAGAATTTTTAAGAATAAAAAATGGAGCAGAACTGTATTAATTTCCAAAACAAAATGACACATTTATTTTTGAAAAAAATCTTCATCTTATTGCAACTGATTTTTTAGCTCTCTATCCAATAGTTAAATAATAACCATTAACTTGGTTACCATTGTTGCTGCCACAAAAGCATACACTTTTAAAGGACAGATACTGAGGAATAAGTCAGTACTCACACTATTGAGTCAGCGTTCAAACACTGACTGTTGCAGGGTATTGCTTCCATGGTTTTTTTGCATGATGCTTTTAAGTAGAAATTTCCTTCCTTATTTCAGTGTCAGTTGACATTTTGTGATTAGATGCAGCAGGCTAGACAGGACACGTAGCATTATCCTTTTGGATAATAGAATAGTTTACTATTTTCTGGTTACTTTCTCGAACTTCTCTTACACTGTGTTTCTGGTGATATAAAAGGAGAAAATAAACTATTCTATATCTTAGTGATTAAAAAAAAAAAAAACCAAAAAAAAAACAAACCCATAAGTTGTTTTCAAACTTTTATTAATCATAATTGCTCACCTGGAAAAATCTGCTGAAAATTATAGAACACTGACTTCCTGAAAGGGTGCTATCTGATTTTGTATATATTTTTTTCTTGTACTTTATTTGCCATCTGGATTTAAAGATTTAAAGATTTAAATTTCTGTAGAAACTGGAGGTATAGAAAGGGAAGGAACTAGTTAAAAATAAGTGGAAGTACTAACAATGTCACAAGAAGAACAAATAAAATGCACAGAAAAAGACATATGGCTACTTAGCTACTGGAAAACATCTAGGATTTGTGCCCATTATCTCTGAAAGATGGAAAATTAGTTCATACATACAATTTCACAAAAGAGAAGTTGTTTATATGTATTCTGATAAGTAGCTTTTCCACATCAGTTGAATTCATTTTCAGGATTCTGGCAGCTAGCTTATGTAGAATGAGGGATTTCTGAAGACTACTTCTGTGAGAATCTCTAGCTTCTGATTCCAAGCAACTATGTTGTTTTGATTTTGTTTTTTTCTTTTCTAAGTTAAATCAAATGCAAAAGCAAATAGTAATGGTGCTGAACATTTTCAGTGCCAATCATTCACACACATAGGAACCCAAATTCTGAAATGATTTAGATGCTACTCTACTGAGAACAGGAAAGCATGTTTTTTGTTTTATCAAAGAAAGTAAAGCATTGAAATACCACTTTGGGTTTCTGCATCTATCTAACACTAAGATCTTCAAATCCATATTTACTGTTTTCTAATACTGGGGTATTAAATATGCCCTGTGTATTTAACCTTTTTACCTAGCCCCAGAGATTAGTTGTTCCTTTATTGTGCTTCCTCAGTCTTATAGGTGTGCTCCAATGGCAAATAAACATCTCAACAACAGGCAGCAGGGCACTCCAGAGTGGAGGAGTAGAGGCATTGACTTGCCATCCTGCTCTTGTGGTTTCAAAAAGAGCTGTCTGCAGTGCAGTCAGGCTGCAGGGTGCCTGTCTCAGGCACTGGCTTCCATGACAATTTTCCACAGGCTTTCATAACAGTATTCTAGGGTGGGTATCTTCTGCCTTTCCAGTTGGAGAATATTCAATTATGTTATTACTATGCATTTATTTAAAATAAATAAGCCTTCTTGAAATAGAGAACTGAGATTCAAGCTTCCAAATTTCTAATGACTAGGTTACACCGTCATTGTCAAGTTTCTTGTATTCTGAGTAGTTGATCCTTAAATAACTTGTGAAGCTGCACCAAGAATGAGTAGGAGAGACTTGTGACATTACTTAGTAACTTGATAGCTAGTACACCTTCGCACAAAGTGATGGACCTTGATCAATGGTTCTTCTCTGATGGAAGGTAGCAATCAGAAGATTTGAATGACCTCAATAAAGTGGTATCTTTGCTATTGAGTCTTTTAACAACTCATGTTTTCATAAGAATAGTCTACCTTCCCAAGAAGTCAGTTTCACTGTCCAGTCTCATATATGTCATCTGAAATCAGGCATTCTATGGAAGATAGAATAGATATCCAACACTAGGTGTTTGAATTCAAGTGTTTGCTTACAGTGAGATGCTCTATTCACACTACAACAATTTTATACTGCAAAGTAGAGGGATATTTAAAAGTCATAGGTAAAAACATACTTTTAAAAATATCTCAAACAGTTCTCAATTACTGCAAACAATCTTCTGAATTCCTAAACCCATTCCCATCCTTCAGATATCTCCAAACTCATCTTAAGTACTTAGATAATTTGTGACATCCAAGTAATATCACGCACTTCTATTTTAGTGTCTTCAGTTAAAGGCAAAGCACTTTAACACTCAAAATATAATCCTCCCTCTCCTCCTTCTGTTTGAATAAAACATCCCATTGCTGACCATGGGTGATTCTATGGTTTATTTATACTTGTTTATGGATTATTTGTTAAATATCTATTCAATGAACTGTATATATATGAATATATAAATATGCAAAAATCTTATTACTGTAGTTTAACTGTCCAACTTAAAAAAAGAAAAAAAAAGAAACAGGTGTTCAATGTAGCATCTGAGTTATACTGTTTCAGTTTGGTGACCTTGTCTTCTCTAATCTAATTAAATGAATTATTGTTCATTTACACTTTCTTCTTGAGACGGTTATATATTAAAAATTACCTCTTAAACTTAATCTCCTGTTCTTGTATATGTTCTGGCAGGTAGATTTAGGACACTGAAACAATGTACACAGGCCAAAAGTCCAAGGTAATAAATAACTTAAATGTACTGTTTAATCCTGTAGTAAACCCTGTTAATAGAAGACTTCTCAGTATGTCACAAACGAAATATAACTTACTTCTTTAGTTTGTCTTCTGTAAAAGAGAGTCTTGAAACTGAGAAATAGTGTAGAACAACATAGTCCAGAATAAGATATGAACAGAGAGAAATAAGGATTCACCAAAGAAGTAAATGATATATTAAACATTTTTGAATGCGTGAAACTGAATATTACATCAAAATTTTGTCATAAAAGTTTTTGCCAGGGATGTTGTTTACTTTATTTCCAGTGGTGGTCTACTTCTTGAATGTTTAAAATTTCTCATTTTAAAAAAACCCAAACCTGTCTGTCTTTTATTTTGTCTTATGCTTATGCTCCCCTTTTTGGAAGTTCTACATTTTGGTTATCAAAGCACTATAATAATTTATCATATACATGTGTCATGTATAGTCAGTCTACCTGGAAATTTTAAAATGTAAATAGAAGAAAAACAATGTTAAAAAGTTAATTAGTTTCTATTTCTTTACTTTCTAGTTATGCATTAAAGTAAAATGTCTATTTATTAAATCAAATATCAAAGTCAATTATATATTTAAATTTCAAACTATTGTTTATATTAATGTAACAAAATAATCTTTTCTACATCCATAGCACTTGTATCCCCATCACCGCAATTTACTCTCAAAAGTAAGTGATCTACAAAAAAATAATTGAACTCATTAGCCTTTTGGGAAGAATCATTTCCTCTTTTTTTTTTCTTTCTTTTCAGATCAGGATATTGAAAGAGTACAATCAACCTTTCCTTTTTAGCTAACAATCACTACAATCCTTGAGCTCTGAGCCAAATCCAAATGTGATGAGCAGTTGGCAATTACTTAAATCTCTTTTGTATTATAATAATCACATTTGCAGATGGGAAAGAATAAGTTGACTAGATCAAGTGGGTTGCAGTATATGTTTGTCTGTGATATCTGAACACCAAAGAAACTAAGTGAAGAAATGTTCCAATGAGACCTACACACATCCTGAAATATGGAACAGAGACATCGAACTAAGCATGGTGATGGAGGAAGCTAAAGCCTGAGGGCTGGAGAGTTCCTGTACTCGTGTTTATCTTGGCCCCATTTTTTGCTTGATATTGCAAATTAACTAATTTTTCAACTAGCATTAAGCTCAAGAAAAGTTACCTGGCAGTCCATGACATAAAGGCCACTTTTTGACACTGAGACTTTCAAGAGCATAGCTACCAAAAATAACATTATTAAACAAACAAACAAACAAAAAAATAGAAGGCTTTTATATTCAGTAGGTATTAAAGTAAATGGAAATCAAATAAAATATTAACTGTACAATATGCACTCCTTTGCAATGCATTTCATTAAATGAGTTTAACCAAACATAATTTGATAGGAAATATCCATCAGTTATATTAGTCCAAACTGCATTCAGAGGGAGAAAGGGCTCAGGTAAGAAAGGGGAAAATAAATTAAAAAAAGATCTCACAACCCCTTGTAAAAAAAACGTGTCCTCTCTCCCAAATAAATCTTTCTTAAAGGCACCTCCTGACAGCCACACTCACAGAGAAAATAGCCATCGGCAACAACTGGCAACCAAAGAATATTGAGCTGCTTTGAGCTGTTCTCAAGAGATGCGAATTCTAGTGAACAAATCCTGTTACCCTGGCTAAAAAAGTTCAGGTTTTTACCTGTGATCACCACTCAGCAAATAAACCTCTGCTACAGATCTTGGTGAGGTTCTTTTGAAGCATTGCATTTCTACTGGCTTTTTGTACTTTAGAAGTTTAGTGAAGGACTGAAGGTGTGGTTTTGGCTTAAATTACATCTTTTTTGCTGCATAACAAGCTAAAGTTTAAAATCTCGGCTCCAGTTTTCCTTTATGTAAGAAATATAATGCCCTCTTCTAAAGATTTTGCTGTCATTCCTTAAATTCCATAAATCCCACTCAGTTAGAACACTCTGCATAAACTATATAGGTATGGTAGTAATTGCAATAATAATATATAAACCTATGTATTTTATATATATATTTTTTATATATACATAT
>NW_010322583.1:0-1387 GCF_000700745.2 Antrostomus carolinensis
CCCTCAAGCAAATCAACAGTCCCACCCAGCTTAGTGTCTTCTGCAAATTTACTGAGAGTGCCCTCAGTCCCCTCATCCGGATCATTGATAAAGGTGTTAAACAGGACTGGCCCCAACACTGAGCCCTGGGGAACACCACTTGTGACCGGCCTCCAGCTGGATTTAACTCCATTTCCCACCACTCTTTGGGCCTGGCCATCCAACCAGTTTTTAACCCAGCAGAGAATATTTGATATTACCTTAAAGCCTCAGGTCTTGGGGCAAATAACTTTATGAAAACTGTAGCATTATTTAAAACAATATTAGTCTTCAGGGATATCTGAAAAGCTTGATACTGTGTGTTCAAAAAGTTAATAGTTGATTTATTAGAGCCTAATATAAGGTTTTTGAATGACTGGAACAAGAAATCTGTTGAATTATTTTATCCTGACTACCTCAGCCAAATTAGTGCCCCCTGAGTAACATGGCCATGGATTTCTCCGGGACTGAGGTCAGACTGACAGACCTGCAGTTCCCTGGATCTTCCCTCCGGCCCTTCTTGTAACTGGGTGTCACATTTGCCATCCTCCAGTCAGGTGGAACCTCCCCAGTCAGCCAGGACTGCTGGTAGATGATGGAAAGGGGTTCAGCAAGCACCTCCACCAGCTCCCTCAGTATCCTCGGGTGGACCCCCCCATCCCCTCATAGACTTGTGAATGTCTAATTGGCTGAGCAGGTCTCTAACCATTTTCTCCTGGACCATGGGAGCTTCGTTCTGCTCCCCGTCCCCGTCTTGTGGCTCAGGGGGCTGGTACCCACAGAGCAGCTGTCCTTACTGGTAAAGGCTGAGGCAAAGAAGCATTAAGTGCCTCGGCCTCATCCTCATCCCTCGTCACTGTTATTCCCTCAGCATCCAGTAAAGGATGGAGATTCTCCTTGGCTTTCCTCTTGTTGAAAAGAAATAGGAAAGCAGAAAAGAACCTTCAGTTCTCTCCCATTACCGTATCACTGCCAAATGCAACTTTTTTCTTTTTACCAGTTTTACAAACCATAGTTTTCTCTTATTGCCTTGTGTACTAGATACTTTATTTCTACAGATTTTCTGTAAGAAATGGAAATACAAATGAAAAGGTTGTTAGTAGTAAGTTGCTAGTAGAAAAGGTTGTTTAGTCTGACTGTGATGTGACTGATTTTTTTTTTTTCTCCTTCCTGGATTATGGAGCTGTTCTGGATAATAAATTTAGAGATTAAGCCATGTTGCCTTTGTTTAGCAATAAAGTCAAGGGCAGAGTAGAGGGGGAGGAGAACCTCTCTTGACCTACTAACCACACCCCTTCTGATACACCCCAGGATGCCATTGCCTTTGGTCATCCTTCTGTCCACCAAGACCCCCAGGTCCATTTTCCCT
>NW_010322583.1:1452-6472 GCF_000700745.2 Antrostomus carolinensis
ACATCTCTCACTCCCATAACAAGGTACATGCCTCCTTCCCACAAAGTGACAGAGCCAATGCCTAGGCTGGGATATGGTCACCCATTCACTCCCTTCTGCTAGTGCAAGGCTTGGAAGAAATGTCACCACCCTTCCTCAGCATGTACTGCTATGTAAAGGAGGAGTTACGAAGAACAGAATAGAATATTTTCATTTGGAAGGGACCTACAATGATTTTCTAGTCCAACTGCATGATCCCAACAGGTATGTCTCTAGCCTATACTGGTACATGGGATTGTTCTTTCCCAGATGCAAGACTCTACACACTTGCCCTTGTTGTATTTCATTAAGTTTTTCCCTGCCCAACTCTCCAGCCTGTCCAGGTCTGGCTGGATGGCAGCACAGCCTTCTGGCTTGTCAGCCACTCCTCCCAGCTTTGTATCATCAGCAAACTTGCTGACAGTGCACTCTGTTCCCTCATCCGGGTCATTGATGAACATACTGAATAGTACTGGTCCCAGTACTGACCCCTGAGGCACTCCACTAGACACAGGCCTCCAACTAGACTCTGCCCCATTGACCACAACTCTCTGACTTCTTCCTTTCAACCAGTTCACAATCCACTAATTATGATCCAATAAAATCCACGATTTTCTAGCTGTGGACAGCAATCAGGTGTTCATGCTGTTGTATTTAAGGCTGCCAGTGTTATTTGAGATAGCTGATTAAAAAGATTTTCCTAAACCACCTGTGGCTTCTGGCTTGGATTTTGTTTTCTAAGTTTGTTGTCACATGGCTTCTATGTCCTCATGACTGTCTTTACAGTTCCACAGAGGTCTGTGATTGTTACCTGTTTCTGCTCAGCACACATTATCGCGTTCTTGGGAGCATAACCTGGTCATACTTGCTTGCCACTGGTATAGTGCTTATTGAGAAATTGGAATGATTTTGTTGCCTACTGGAGGTGTAGTGTCTGTGGTTTTTAGCATTGAATGTAGGCAAAGACTTGAATGAAAATAATCTCCCTGAGGCTTAGTTCCTATAGCACCTTTAGGATACATATGGGAAGGTATGATATTTGTCGCTGTTGTTAACTAGATCAAGCCTCCATGAAACTGAAGTTCTCAGTTGAAGACTGTTGGCAGAATTCTTTATCTTTTCTGTACTAGATACTGCTGGAGGCCAGAAAGGTACTTGTTTTATCTGTACTGTGAAAAACAGTTAAAACTGCATCTGCATTTTATGGATTTTGCTATAGTTTTCCATCCTTTAAGAAAATTATTCTTGAATCTTTAGAACAAACACAAACATTTAGCTACTGAGAACTTTCAAATGCAAGATGTTAGTTATGATAGCTACTGGTTTGACACCTTTTTCCTTTGCTTTGAGTTTCTAGGTACAATTCAAAATATTGGTAATATCCTATAAACTTTGGATATTCGTTTGATTCCTTGGCATGAGGGAAACCCTTTTTCTTTTAAGACTGTATCTTGTCAGCTCAAGGGTTTTCACTGAAAATGCTCCAGTCTTGTGTTATTAAGGGATGTATGTCTGTTAGCATCTCAGTAACTCAATTCTGTTGTGGCTTACATGTGCTAGGCTGTTAAATGTTTTGTCAGTCTTCAAGCTATTGTGAAAGGCTCATTTTTTTTCCCTAGGTTTTATCCACAAGTGTTCTGTGGTTGGGAGAGGATGACTGCAAATAATAGTTCATTTTGTTGGGAAGTCCTCTGATGTTTAGGTTAACTGTAAATATAGTGTGCAGCTCTTCATTTAGGTAGAGCAGGGAATAAGTAATGTCTAGATTAAAGCAAAAACACAAACCCTTATCTTACAACAGCTATAAAAAGGGAAAGGATAGCAGATTTCAACAAGGTTTATGTGTTCTTTAGGAAGAGAGTAACAACTTTTGTTGGAGTTCATAAACTCATGAAGAGACTGAGAAAAGAAGTTAAACCGCTGAATCCTGTTGTGTACTTAATGGGTGCCTATATATAATGTTCCATTTTAACTCATTCAGTAAAGACACATAAGTGTTTATATTTTTAAGAATGCCATTCAGAAAGATACTCTGTTTTTATCTTAACTATTGTTTTATTTTGCTCTGAAACTAAACCTTAAAAATTAAAAAAGAGAATAATAAAAAAAGAAGAGAGGAATCTTAATATTGATAAATAATGTAACCTCTTTTGAACAGGTGTGACACCACAGAAAAACTAAAAGCTCTATTGCCAAGACTGGAACAAGAGCTAAAGGATCCAACAAAATTCAAAGATTTTTATCAGTTTACTTTTAACTTTGCTAAAAACCCTGGACAAAAAGGTCTAGGTAAGTAGAAAAAAATTGAGAAAATATCTACAGTCAGTGAAGTCAATTCCAAATACTTCCAATAATACAGGTTTCTCATTGATAATTATATAGCAAATTTATTATTGATTTCTTTCATTGTCTTCTCTTCTTTCCCTTCTTCTTTCAATTAATCTCTTCTTTAATGTCCCCTTGGTACAGATAATTTAATGGGATTTTCTGCTAGTATTGACATCCTCTCTCCTCTTGTCAAAGGAAGTTCCTGCAGTTCTTCGAGACCTGTCAGAATTTTTTTTTTATTTTTTTTTTTAATTTAAAAAATGAGCTAGTGAGCTCCTTCTGTTTCCCAGTTTGTTCAGAACAAGTGAAAGAACATGTCCATATCGGCTTAAAAAGAGGGAAAAAACTCTGGGCAAAAGTTATTGTTCTAAGAATTTTTAATTTTAGCTCACAGTTCTTCTGTAAAGTTTAGAAAAAGATTATTATGGACTTGGTTCAAAGTTAGTGAATAGAAATAGACGTACAGTTTATAAAGTATTAAATGTTACTGTTCTTTGTAAAGTTTGAGATTTGTCCCAATCTGTGTCTTGTATTGCTGGAGTAAAATGGATGTGTTATTTACATTCCAATGTTCTGTTCTCTTCAAATCAAAAATACCTATAGTTTGTGAATAGATGAAAAAAATTATAAGATGAAATGTCATATCCTTTCAAATTTATGTCCACTTTCAAAAGACAGTGTGTGGGAAGGAATTAAACTCTTGTGTCTGGAATAGCACTGTACCATCATCACTGTTCTCTTTGTGCTGTGGAAGAGGAAGTGTTTGTGGTTTTGCTGGGGTTTTTTTTAGCATAGCCACTTTAACTCTGTGTCTATGTTACCTGGCAAGCATGTTAATAAATACTTTTTCTCAGAAGGTCTTGGAAGAGTAGTGGAGGAGCAGAATATTGATTTAGATCTTCTCAACCCGAGGCGTCTGTTCCACATTCTTTCTTGGGAATTACTTTGAACAATCTCTCTTATCTTTCCCAGTGTCTTTATTTTCTTTTCAAAACTGTGGGCAACTTTTAGCCAGTTTCCATTTTTCATTATTTTTTGCAGCAATTTCATTTTTCCTTATGTGTGTCACTCTTTCATGGGTCACATGCCACCTTTCCAGACACAAAAATTAAATAGTCTTATAGCGGTTCTGTGAGGCTGTGTCGAATTCAGGTCCCTTAGTAGTTGTTCATTTTCTTGCCTCTCCATTAAAAAGCCTAGTACTTTCACATTGCCAAAAAGGTAAGTCAGTTACAGCTGAGGTTGGAATTTATGGGATACCTAAAGAAATATTACAGATGGCTTCCTGTTCTAATTTTATCAGTTCCAACTCATGTACTTGGGAAATGTGTTTTTCACCTAAGCCTGTATGAAGAGAGGAGGAGGGAAGGCAGCCCAACCCAGATTATGGAACTGAATGTACTATTTATTTGACATGAGTAGGAAAAAGGAAAATTACTTGTTTTCCATTACTTCTGTTTATTTGGTATGTAGGCCATTTAATTTGCAAGTCTGTGTTCTCTGTTGTGTAAGAATGGTACTTTTTGGTAATAAAACACCTAAGTGCCTTCTTGCACTAAGAGTTGATGTATTAGCAGGAGACAGTAAGAAGTACAAAAAATAAAGTTAAGCTTAAAATAAACTCTAGAAAGAGTTGATTGGAACTGTTGCTGATTTCAGTTTTCAGGACTTCTAATAATTCTGGTAATACTGTGTAGTGGGTTGACCTTGCCTGAATGCCAGGTGCCCACCAAGTCATTTTATCACCCCCCTCCTCAGCAGGATGGGGAGGGAAGAAAATAAGATGGAACAAAAAACCCCCAAATTCGTGGGTTGAGACAAAAAGCAGTTTAATAGAAACAAAGCAAAGCTGCATGTGCAGATGCAAAAGAACAAAATATTTATTCTCTACTTCCCATCAGCAGGTGATGTTTGGCCACTTCCCGGGAAGCCGGGCTTCGTACGCGTTGCGTTTACCCCAGAGGACAAACATAAAATAACAAATGCCCTCCCTTCCCCCTCTGTTCCCGTAGCTTTTATTTCTGAGCACATGTCTTATGGTATGGAATATCCCTTTGGTCAGTTTGGGTCAGCTGTCCTGGCTGTGTCCCCTCCCAAGACCTTCCCCACTCCCAGCCTACTGGGGGTGGGAAATGGAGAGACAGCCTTGATGCTGTGTGAGCACTGCTCGGCAGTGAGCAAAACACTCGTGTGTTGTCAACACCTTTCTAGCTACTGATACAAAACACAGCACTCTGAGGGCTGCTATGGGGAAAATTAACTCCATCTCAGCCAGACCCAATACATACTGTTTCTTAATTTCAAGTAGTGCTTAGTTCTTACATGGCAGTATCTTGGTGACATTTTCTGTCAGACTTTTTCTGATTTTGCTAAGATTATTCTAGATAATAAATAGATAGAAGCAGGTGCCTGCTGCTCTCATTTCAGCAGAGGTACACCGTATTTCTGTCTGGTGTGAACTTGGATCACTACAGGTTGAACAAAAAGAGAGTGCTGAGCAAGCCTGTTGACTAATACGACATTTTTGATTGAGGTCAGTCATAGCTTATCCAAATGAAAATATATAGGTTTGGAGTTGGAATCTTTTCAGGGAATACCGTTATATTCAGTGGAGCAGAGCGATGGAAGAAAAAAATAAGTTTACGGTTGGTATTTACAGTGTACTGATTCCTGC
>NW_010322583.1:6486-32355 GCF_000700745.2 Antrostomus carolinensis
TTCCTGCTGCGATTATTCCAAGAGTTATGTTTATTTTCTTTCAGAAAAAAGGGTCCAGCAAGGAAAAAAATTCAGTCAGTTATCTTACAGGAGTGTCTGTATGAGCTGTGAATTCTAGTTGCTTCAGCTACATTTAATACAGGCTGAGGTGCTTTTTTATTTTACATTCTCTTTTCTGTATACACTATGTATTTTGTCCTAGAATGAGAAACTGTCCATCTTCCCTCCCTCTCTCCACAACTAGTGTAGAGGTGTTTGATATTTGTGTCCCAATGACTGTGTGCCCTATTGTCAAGGAGGTGTGGAAATTTCTCATCCATGTACAAAGTCTGTTTCTTGTTTCTCTCTTACCAAGTTTGGAGTCTTGGCTCAAGATGCTTTTATTAATTCAGTCCAGAATTAGTTAAACAGAATGTATAATTAGATTTGTTACCAAATGAACTGGTATAAATCTCTGCTTAGATCTGTCTAGGTCATCCTGAGGTGGTGACCTCCCCTTCTTCCACACATGCACGTAGGTGACATGCAGTCTAAGCAGAGGATGCCGCTAAGCTGCTGCCCT
This sequence comes from Antrostomus carolinensis, assembly GCF_000700745.2. Taxonomy (NCBI): domain Eukaryota; kingdom Metazoa; phylum Chordata; class Aves; order Caprimulgiformes; family Caprimulgidae; genus Antrostomus; species Antrostomus carolinensis. Next base: position 7,049 of record NW_010322583.1, read on the forward strand.
AACTGCTTGCCTTAAAATGTTTCTGGTGACATGCTTCTGTGATGGTGTGTGCCTACTCATTCCCATGTGTTCACATTTGAATGATGACTGGAAGACTAAGAGGTCAGGATGTTTATGTCAAGTAAGGATCAACATAAATGGTTTTAATTAATGAAGTGGAAATAATAAAAGGAATTATTTCCTAAGTTTCAATTACAAAATATTTTAATGTGATTTTTCTGGGGTGTGAAGTACCCAATGCTGCTTCTTATTATATTTTGAACGTAAATCACCAAGCTTTGTAGTTGTTGCAGTCATTGTTTGGGGTAGTGATCTCTAGGCTAAAAGAATATTGCCTGATTCTCAGGCATACACATGACCTGTGAATACACTTGTTTGAAAACTAAGCAGATTTGACATAGCGCCAGTGACAAATGGGAAATTCTTACTCTTGGTCCTTCTGTTGGATTCTTCAGGCTAAGTGCTAACACATATTCTTTTTAATAGAAATAACCCTTGAGAGTAGAGCTCACCAGAAAACTGTCTGGTGAGAAGACTCATTTATGCAATTATTTTTCATGTTTGTTATCTTAACATATTGAAACTATAATAAATTACTGAAATACCTCTAAAATGTCCAAATAGCAATGCTTTGATTATGGGTCAAGTTCATTGCTCTGTCAGTATTTCAATATGTTTCAGATTACTTTTTTTTTTTTTAATCTATTTCTGCTATTTTAAGAAGTGACAAGCAGCAGTTATTACCTTAATTTTTGCCCCATCTCCCCTGAAGAACACCAAGAAATACATGGGTTCTTTTTTAATATGCCAGATAGTCTTTAAATTTGAAAGACAGAGAAGCATTTATATAGCGTATTCCTTTGTGCCAGACAGGATCAACGTCTACCAAAACCATTCCTTGCAGATATTTTTCTAACCAAATGTTCAGTGGTACGGTAGCAATATATACTAACTTGCCTTTTCAGTTTCAGTAGTTACCATCAAGATTTGAGATCTGATTGGCAGTGGTCCTCTGACTGAAAAAGTTTGGGAGCTACTGCCTTCACATAATATAATCTTAAATGTCCAATGGCAGCTCTTGTACATCTATGTTCGTACTTGCTCAAACCTATTGTTAGATTTTTTTTTTTTTTCCTTTTTCCGGCATATAACTTAAATCTCTGTTCCTGAATTCTTCAGTTCAGTACTTACCCATCCAGAGTAAACATGCAGAATACGTTTCCTTAGAGTTAATAACAAGTTTTTACATATTTGGCAACTATGTATGCATCTTCCCTTGGTCTCCAGACTGAGTAAAAACAACTGCCTTGATAAATTCTATCTTCCAGCTTTCTTTTCCTTTGCAATCCAATTGATCTAACTTTCTCTTGTCTTGTAGTACCCAAACAACCTATATACCTTCCATGGACCTCAGATATTTTGGTCTTTGTTTTACAGCCCATTCAGTTTGCTCATGTTCATAACACTGATACTGTCTGCAGTTTGTGATTTGTTATATTATTGGGTTTCTGCAGAACTGCAATGCACCCAGTTAATTCTCATCTTGTATTTCTCCAGTCCATTATTCCCACTAGTTATATGACTTTGCACTTCTTTTTAAGGAAATCTTTCTTATTTACTTCCAAGTGGTTTTCCAATGTGTCCAAATAATTTTGAATGCTAATCTTGTTTTCTACCATGCTACAGTCTTTTCAGACTTTGTATAAGCTGCCGACTTAATAAAAGTTTTCTTTGTTGTATTATCCAAGTTACTTGAGTATTGGACAGTGTTAGAGACAGGACTGACCCCCATGGATGAGATACTTTCTCTCAGTTTTCCAGAGAACCACTGAGGTTCTTCTAGAACCTCCTTTGACCTCTATGAAGTCTCAAAGGTGGTAGGAAGCAGTTTGAGATAGCTTCAGTATACTGAGATGCACGTCACCATGTCTGGCTTCACTTTGGGTACCAGCACTTTCAGAGTGAATTTCTGGAAGCTGTTTCTGAGGTTACTGCCAGTTTTCACCAAACCTTTTTGCCTGGAGCATATCTTGGAAAAAAAAACAAAACCAAACCAACTCAGTATTCCAAATATCTCTCTTCCGGGAGACGTCAGCAGGGCGCATACCATCTTTTATTACACCAACTGCCGTTTGTAAGGGAGGGAGTGGGGAGGCACTGTGTGATAGTTTAAAAACCAGGACACACAGAAGCCCTTCTTAGAAGTTCTTTTGGTGATAGAAGAATTTTGGTGATACCTGACACAGTTGATTTCATGATGCAGTGGATTTTGCTCCAGGAAAGTGGTTGGGGGGGAGGTGTGCGTGTGCGCGCAGTTTTGTGTTTTATATTTTTAGAACAACCTGTCTTCCATTGCTTTTTAATTTCTTCTTATTGTACAGTTCCCTTCAAAACCAATGGAAGAAATTCTGCCTTTATGTAATTAGATGGGAAGAATCCTCTCCAATAAATTAAGTTACATCTGTGCTGCTGTTCCCCAAAATAGGCACAGAGTTCAGTACATGGATACTCATTCCTAGAAATAGGACTGCCTTTTATAGGAGTCTCTTTTCCTGAGTTCATGTGGGGATACTAGGGAATTTTATTTTCTCTTTATATCTGCAGGACTTTGTCTCTGTAGTCTCATCCAACTTGAATGTTTTCATTTACATTTATTAGATTAATATTGTCAAGTAGTATGCTTCAGTTTGGTCACATGCTGTTTCAAGAAGTAAAAGTAGCACCAGTCCACCTAGGTGACAGCTGGTGTACGTAGTGAGATGCAGAAGGTGAAAGCATATTGCATAACATCTACCGTGGTTTTCTTTAAGCAGAAAATGATGTTCTGATTTGTGTTACTGAGGACCCAGTTGTCTTTCAAATACATCTGAATAGATTTAATTATTATTTAAGAAAAAGATGGATGCTTGTAACTGTCAAGACTTGTTCTCTAAGTAGTGGATGTAATTCAGGAAAAAATAATAGTAAGTTTTCAATACAGCACTGCCATCTCAATGGCTGTGTATTGGACCTGGAAGGCATAATATTTAGATATATAAAACTTTATCTAAGTGTTTTGTATATATTTTGAGGTAATGTAAAAGGTACAGTTTATTAAGGTCTGATTTACTAGGAGATTTTTACAAAGAATTATTATGGATAACTGTGATTCTGTCTGTTTAATCTGCTCTCTCATGTTCTCACTGTTATATTTAGTACAAAAAAATCCTTAGGTTTTGCATGGTGCAGATGAGGAGAGGTTTATCTCACCATCTACTACCAAATTTTAGCTTTTTCTATTGCAGTCTGAGGGAAATTTTGCATCCTAGCTCTTGGTTGATACGTGCACTAAAGAATAGGATTCTAGATCTTTTGCCATGTTGTATACAGAGCAGTTCAGATTTATAAGGAACGCTGTTCAAGCTCAAAACAAAGCCTTTCTTTTCTTAAAAAAAAAAACCAAAAAACTACAAAACTGATACTTACTGAATCCCTTAATGGGTCTCCCTTTGAGCCCCAAGAAGAAACGTTCAGGAGATTCCTCATGCTCAGGAGTTTACTACAGTTTGTTTCAGCACCATGAAGGAACGTAATGAATTCTTTCATGGTCTTCAACTTTCAACATGGGAACAAAAAGCAGATTTGGTCCTTCATCATTCCTTTGTGGTCCCTTCACCTGCTTGCTGGCTCAAAAGGTTGTGCTTCCTTCTCTCTGCCAGTTTCCTGGGATCAAGCAAGAGATGATACATGAGGAAGGCATTCAGACTTGAATCAAATATTACCTCAAGACCAGAAGAATGACTATCTTTGCATCTGGTATGTGGACTTCAAGGAGGTTGCATCTTCTGTGAGCAGATGAGTATAATGTGCTCTTTTTAATTGAAGCAACATCAACTTTGGCTTTCATCATATCAGTATCTCAAGAGTCTATGAAGACAAACTTAGATGTTTGGGAAGAGTATCTTTTTCGGGGTTTTTTTGTTGTTTTTTTTTCTCTCTCTTCCCCCCTGCCCCACCTAACTAGTTACCAGGATTTCCTCTGCTTTCAATGAAGAATTAGATTGGTCCATTTGTGGGGTGTTTGTAGGAGTGAGTGGACAGAAGTTGAAGGAGTTCAAGAAATGAATTTCGTGTTTCTTTGGAAGAGGTCTGTGAATGCTGTATTTTAGGTGTTTCAATGGCCTTGGTGTGTGTGTCTGGTCCTTGCTTTATTTTTGTTCACGTTTTTCTTTCTGAAAATGCCACCAATTTAAGAGCAGCTTAGTATAGAACAGGGTGCTCTGATCAAAAAAGGTCAACAGCAGCAGCAAAAGTGTGGCATAACCACCAGTTATAGTAATACCTCATTGATTCTTTTACTCATGTTTGGCTCTTACTTGGGAAATGTATATCCAGTCAACTTTAAGTCATCTATTGTTGTTTATCTGAATTGTACACAGAGAGATTTACAAAGACAGAAGGATTCTGAAACTGGCTACAATCAGATTCATTAGGCTGCACTCAAACTGATTTTTTAGATAGCTGTCTTCTAAATCTAGCTCATATTCAGAAGCAGTTTATCTACTTTTATGAAGTTGATGTTCAAGATAATAAACATGAAAGGTGCTGCATGGAATCAGCCTGCTTCAGCGTGGCAGATGCTGAGATAGAGTTAATAAGCACAATCAGATGCTGCCCAGTTCCTGAAGAGCTCTTCTGAAATCCACATGCTGTGCTTCACCACTCTTCCCTGCCCACCACAGGGACTTAACTCTGACACTGTGCGTTACGCATCCTCAAATATAGAGCACTGGGAAGCTCTTTGCTTTCGGCTTTGCCGGCATAAATGGATCCAAATCAGCTGGATCCTGAGTTTAGCCATGTCCAGTATTTGTATCATACCCCTTATCTGTTTTTTCCCCTTCTCTCTTCCTTCTGTGGGGCAGCTCCTGGTTGCAGATAAGGGCTGTTTTGCTCTAAACTTCTGGCAATTTGGTGAAGGTTTTCAGGTTGAATCCTGATGGTATTTTCTTGTTATTTGCATATGTGGATTTTATTTGTTTGTAGAAGAAGAAAACATTCTGATTAGGAAAGAAACTAATTCTTGTGTCCATGTTCTTAGTAATTTGGAGGCCAAAGAAGATTCTTAAAATCACTCAGAGATGAGGAAACAAGGAATCAAGTAATTCACTGAATCTTGCAAGTATTCGTTTGTTATTTGTTGGTCAGGTAGCCTGATAGTCCAGTTATTGAGGTGGATTGACACTAGTTTTCACCGTTCCCACATCTGCACCAGTTTTGGCATGGTGTCAAGGAATTTTATTGAATCAAAATAATTTTGTGTAATGTAGTTTTTGTTTTAGCTTTACAGAAGTATGACATTTGCCTGTGATCACAGTGAGAAAACAAGAGGAAAGAGATCAAAGAATATCAACCAAATGATACTTTAGGGCAAATTATATGACTAAAAAGAAAACATCTGAAGTTCTGTCTCTTACAAAGGCTGCATATATTTTTACAAGGCAATTGAATGATAAAATAGATTTCTGTGTCTTGTACCTATCCAGATGAATTTTTTATGCAGTGTTGGGAGCAGGAGTTTGTTGACTACTCTTGTTTTCAAAGCTATTGAGTAAGTTTTGGTTAAAGCACTGGGGAGAGAAAGCCTCAAACAAAGGGGCTCTTGGTTCTAAATTTTTCATTTCCAAAACTTTTTTTTTTTTCATACTTATTAACTGGTCTAATAAAAGTAACTTTTTCCTCCTACAAAACTGTTTTACATTCTTTACTGATTTGTGGGTTTGTACCTGTAGATTGACTGGGTAAGGCTAATGCATCCTGTTATTTTGGAGGAAGAAAAAAGTGCTGCTCCTGTAGTTTGAGAGATTGCTCTTTGAATAAAATTCATTGGTGAGCATTGATGCTTACAACAAGCTGCCCAAAGTCTCTCATAGAGATAACATATAAAGTGGCAAAGCTTTACAGTCTTGAGGGCTGGAGCACCTCTCCTATGAAGACAGGCTGAAAGAGTTGGGGCTGTTCAGCCTGGAGAAGAGAAGGCTCCGGGGAGATCTTATAGCGGCCTTCCAGTACCTGAAGGGGGCCCACAAGAAAGCTGGGGAGGGACTTTTTATAAGGGAAGTTAATGACAGAACAAGGGGAAATGGGTTTAAACTGAAAGAGGGGAGGTTTAGATTAGATATTAGGAAGAAGTTTTTCATTGTGAGGGTGGTCAGACACTGGAACAGGTTGCCCAAGGAAGTTGTGGATGCCCCCTCCCTGGAAGTGTTTAAGGTCAGGCTGGATGAGGCTTTGAGCAACCTGGTCTAGTGGAAGGTGTCCCTGCTGATGGCAGGGGGATTGGAACTAGATGGTCTTTAAGGTCCCTTCCAATCCTAACCATTCTATGATTCTATGATAAGAAGATTAGACATCAATAAAGGAAGAACAAGGCAATACTGGGATAGTCAGTCTCAAAAGATGAAATTGAAAAAAATTATTTGTTTTGAAACTTTAAAACATTACCATAATGTATACAACCTAGTTAATATGCTAAGTAGGGATTATGAGGGCAACAGTGACTAAACTATTCTTATGAATAACTTCAAGAGTTTTTAAATGTCATTAGGAGACCAGTGTTCTTTAGCCTTTTTTTCTTTTAAATTATATCAGTAATTTAGGTGAATTAGTTTTAATATTCTGACAGCTTCAAACATGACTGCAGGAACAGCTCTGTTGGTAGAGCGGTCTGAGAGCTGTAAAGCTCTCTTTGTCAGAGGATGACAAGTGGATGCTGCAGTCCCAGAGTGCTGTTTTGGCACAGCAGGTCTAAATGAACTTCATTTCATGTTCCTCATAAATCCTACTCTCTAGCCATTTCCTTGCTATCTGTTGATTTATCTTTCTGTTTTCTCACTTCCTGGATTACTTGTGTGCAATGACTTCATTGCCCTTGTCCAAAATCATAGCAAAGGGCTGAGGAACTTAATTTGATTTTATTATTATTCATGCAAGAATGTAATAATTATATTTTGTTAACAAGATAAGCATTTGATCAAATCTTGAAAATAGACACAGGCTGTCTCACTGATAATGTAATTCTTCTGCGTTAATTGTGCTAATTTGTTATCACTTCAGGCTTTCTGTTCAATCAGGGTAGAAGAGACTGAGGAGTTTTTAAAAACAATTTTAATGTTTCAGAATAGATCATATGCATGCAAAATGCTGTACTTCTGATTGTGAAAAGCTGATTCTTTACATAATCCTAAAGTGTAAAGAATTCCTTTTAAAATGTACTAAAATACTGTAATAAATGTAACTTAGCAAAATAATGCTTAAAATAATTAAAACATTATTTTACTAACCTTTTCCTCATTCTTGAACTTGTTTCACTTATTTTATATATTTTAAAAATTTTGTTTAATAGTAATTTTAGTTTTAATAATTTTGTAGTGGTAATTGTCACTTTTAGGTAACTCGGTTCTTAACGTTTTACTGCAGAAAGCTTTATAGATGCTGTGTGTAGCCACAACTAGACTAGATATCCAGAAAGCTGAATATGTAGATATTTAAGCATTGTTTCAGTGTATGCAAAAACTTGGACTGTAAAGACATTATACTGAAGGCTCTGCGTGACATACAACACTCGCTGCATATTGACACTGAAAATATTTTGGGGTGAAGGGAAAGCTCAAACCACTGTATAGCATACAGTATATGATTTGATATTTTTATTATGTTCTTTAAACATCAACCATTTGGCAATTTTATGTTTTGAATATGAACATGGAGGCTTACAATGAAGTCTCTTCTATAAACTGGCCCTTGCTTAGTCATTCGTTTCTAGAGATTCATGAATCTGTCTTTTCCTTTCCGTAAAACTTGCATCATTAGTCTATAATGTGGAGGATGTTTTTTGGTAGAAAATGGAAGCATATTTTTTGGTAGAAAACCAGCATATTTTTATAATTGTAGTTTGGTTTTTTTTTTTCTGTTTGTAATGATGACTTCATATCTGTGCAACATTGAAATAGATATTCCTAAAACTGCCTAAGCAATCCATGCATTGCAAAATCATCATGGATGCAGAACTCCCGTGACATAAGGCCTTTTTTTTTTTTTTTTTTTGGTCTTGTTATATCTTTTAGTTAGTGCTGCACTGATTGTAGCAGCTACACAAACTCTACAGCCTTACTGTTTATTGATACTCTCAGCATCCTAATGTAGAACTGGAACTCTGTGTAACTAGATCTTCCCTTTAAAGCAGAAAAATCCTCTTTTCTGTTCTTCAGTGCTAAGTTTTTCAACGTAGGTAGGGAATTGTCTTCAAATGAAAGTGTATCCATCTCTCCTGGGAATGTGGCACACCTGAAGGCCTAGTTTTCTCAAATACTTTAAGATTGCATAAACTGACACCACTACCAAAAGTGATAGTCCCATCCAGTCCTTTTGTTCTGGTATCTCTTGTGGTAGTTCATGGGTTTGTGTGATTGCAGTGAACCAGATGAGGAGGATTTACTTTTTAATTTTTTTTCCTTTGAGCTAATTTTAACCAAGATCAGGACTCCCCTCCGTGTGCCTAATAGAGAGAGCAGCTCCAGCATGGACCAGTTTCAGCCACTGCAGAGCGGCATACTCAGCAGGATACACTTTTGTTGTACATTATAGCAAATAAATTATGTATCTCTGTGCAGGAGAATAGATTTTCACACACATGTAATGTATCCCTCAAGTATCAACTTAAATCAGTATTTCACATGCATTGTGTTAAGTACAGTTTTGCAATAATCAAGTTCACCTTAACATAATACTAAATTTGAACATAAAGAAATAAACCAAGGAAATGTGGCTTCTTCTTTCCCTTTTAACTTTTTTGTAGCACCTTTCACCATCTTTGTTTCCTTGCCTTCTTCCTTTTCCAAGGAATATATAATCGGAAGTATAAAAACTCTTCTGCTATTAAAATGTTTTTTCTTCAAAGTGACATTTTATTTAATGTCATCCCATGATAGATTTGCAAGATTGGCTTGGAAAGGTTGAGTCTTCATAATGAAGCCTGAGTGAATGGGATCAAAGCCAGTCACTTCACAGTGGAGTTTAGAAACCCTTAAGAATATTCACGTTTCTCCCTTCCCATTTTTTTGCTCTCTTGTATTTTGCTTGGGCCCCAGCTCTCTCTGGTGCAGACTCTAGGGAACTGGCTGTATTACAATCTAGAATATCTCTTTCAGTCTTGAAACTTGATTTCAGGTGACAGTGTGTCCTTTGGTTTGTAATGTAATATGTACCATTTCAAATACTGTGCTCCTTTCCTGTAGGTGGAGGTCAAGCTTCCGTCTTATCTGCTATGACAATACTTTGTATTAAGTTTTAAGTTCATATTTTGTTTATACTGACTTTACTGAAAGCACAAGCTGAAATCTTTTTGTGGTTTGACAGGCTGTTGTTTATTTTGTGGTTGCACAGCAGTATGCCTACATTTAGCACTGTTACCTGTGGGACCAAGCACAGAAACCGTTAGGTATTGTGAGCTGCTGAGAATGAAAACAGGTGACTTTTTCATTCTCAGCATTCTCGTTGGCCTTCAAGAAAACATCCTTTCTACACTTACACTGCATCTAATATTGCTTCTACTTTTCTGCTTGAATAAGTGGCAGCGCTGCATCCTCCTGATGGCATGCATGAACTGAGCTCTGCTCTCAGATCGGTGGTCATGGTGCAAAATAAGGGCTGCTTTCTTGGACTTCTCTTTTCAGTGTTGGGTGTAGGTGTTTGTCTGTTAAATTATTCCAGGAGAAAATAATTAATTTTTATCGTGTCCTTAAATTCCCTTTATAGTCAAGTATGTCTAAAATGTGATAAATTAACAGGAATTGGCACCTGCAGACTTAAATGTTTGGATTTCTATCAATATTTGCTGTGTTTGTGCATATGCCTTTTTTCTTAATTTATAGACAGAGTTATTGATAACTGTTTTGTTTTGTTTCTGTAGATTGAAATTAGCTTTAATCCAGCACTGCTGAATGGTGACAAAAATATTTTAGTCTTTGACTGTGATGTTCAATATGCAATTTATACCATTACTGCTTGTATTTTACCTTTGGGGTTCAGTGAGAACAGAAAACAGTTCCTTATAGTTTTTGTAGTGATTTTAAAAGAATGTTATTAATTTGTATCATAATTTACTGAATGTAGCATTGTTTAACCGTCAGAGTTTTATTGCATATAATGCGCTCTAATATTCACATGTTGCTTTGTCTCTTGCAGATCTAGAAATGGCAATTGCATATTGGAATTTAGTCTTGTCAGGAAGGTTTAAATTTCTAGATCTTTGGAATAAATTTTTGTTGGTAAGTGCGTACCATATTCCTTCCTAACTATCTTAGTCCACAGTAGTCTGTTTTGCAGGCTATGTGCTTATAATAAAGATGATGACAGGTTGTCTGAATAATACCTTTGAACTTTTTCCTTTTTGAAACCTGATATAAAGTATTCTTAAATCAAGCCAAATTAAATCTTTTCTATACAATTTTTGAATCAAGAAGAATGCAAAAAGATATAGCAAAGCAATAGAGCATTCTGCTTGCTTGATCCTGTATCTTCCTACTTATGAAAGCTTCTGCATGAAAGGAAGCCATGATTGTAAATTGAATCTGTGTTGTCTTTATTTTCAAGACAGCTGTGGTTATTGTCAGCCATGTATTTTACCATGCTCTGCCTTTTGTAGTACTAATGCATAAACTCAGCCTTTTTTAAATGTCAATTCTGTTATGACTGACTTAACCTGAGAGACTTTTCTTTTTAAGCGAAAGTTCTTGTCTAAGTAATTATTTTGACTCATTTTTTTAGGTAATAGTTGTGAACCCGTCTTGACAGTTTTCTATTACCAGTGCAGTTCTGTGGGCAGTGGAGTAAGGATGCATAAATTAAACTTTAGAAATTGCAAAGTGTTCTTATTAAAGATCTGATTCATTCATCTGTGTTTGCATTTGCATTTCTATGTACTTGCAAAAAATACCTTATATAATATTACATAATATGTAATTTATCTTGTTTTTTCTTTTCAATTTATCTTTTTATCTGTAGTTTAGGAGAGTTAAGAAGTGTTTCTGCATTTTTCCACCATAATCACCAGTGCTTAATAGGGGAAGTGTATACTTTTTGCCGTATTTTCTGAATTTTTTTCTAAATTTTTGGTCAGTATATTTATTTTATTCACTGAATAACGTACCAGTTTCATCAAGAGAACCTGTGAAAACATTTCATGTTTTAATACACTTAACACATCCAAATTCAGATATGTAGATGTAACTGAAGAAAAGTCCTAATATTTTGGGTTTTTTTCCTACTTGGTTATACGTTCAAGTTTTTTACAACAGACAGTTCTGCAGATCTCAACTTCAAGCAGCAGTCTAGATGATCTGGTATAAAGTGTCTTACTTTGCTGAAAATATTTAACCTGAACATTTACTTTAGAAGAAATGTTTAGATTTTTTTTTTTTTTTTAAAGAACCTAAGAAAGAAGCAAGTTAAGACTCTTTAGGATTTTTTTCGTTTGTTTCTTTGTGTTTTGTTTGTTTTAAGGAACCTTTTCCTGAAGGTGTGTTTGCTTGTTGTATTTTTTTGTAGTCAAGATACAACCTTTGGCTGGAGTGAGAGGACATGTTTGCTGTTGTGTTGGAGGTCAACCTCGTTTTGATCAAGTTCCAGATTTTTTAAATGTAGTTTGTTCTTTTCAATACTTGAGAGTATTACTGCTTAAAAAAACCCCAAGCAAACAAACAAACAACCCCCCCCCCCAATAACACAAAACCAAAGCCGCAAACACAAAAACAACCCTTCACCGAGCGAGTCTTTTCATGCAGTTGCAACATTTACTGCAAACCAGAACTAGATGTTAGAATTTAATTCCCTGTTAATCACCTGCTATCTTCAGGTAACAAGAAGTATCAACAGATGGAGATGTTAATGGTCTGACTTGATCCTACAGCTCACAACTGCTTAGTAGCTGTGTTTCCCCACACACTCTCTCTTCTGGGGAGTGCTAACTTTAAAAACTGAGAGAATGCTGGCTGGGACTGAAGTTTTTTGGAGTGCTGCTCAAACTGGCCAGGGTGGCAACTAGTATTTGTGAATGGGATAATGCAGAGTATACTTGAAATCAGACAAGGAGGTGGTAGTGGAGAATAGGACAGACTGGGGAAAAAGATACTGGTCAGAAGTGGAGCAAATGCAGGTAGCGCATGATGGTGAAGGAGAGAATAGCTGAAGAGTGGCTGAGGTGATGAATCTGGAAGGCAGTCTGGGAGTGAGAAGAGTGTAAGTACAACTATAATCAACAAGCTGAAAGAGACACTGGGTAAGCCTAAGTAAAAAGGGGTAAGGAAGAGAGGGCTCAAGTTGAAATGGCAGGATGCTAACCCATGGCTGCACAGTTTCAGAACCTGGAATGAATGCTGTTTAGTAGAAGTATAAAGTGCATCAGGTTTATTCTTTTCCATATCAAGTTAGGAATACATACCCTGAAAGCAGAACGAAAGAAATAAAACAACTCTCAAAGACTTCTTAGACTTTTTTGCCTTCTTTAATTGCAATTTATTTTGTAGCTTTCTTTGGAAGCTCTGAACTTTACCTTAAAAAAAAAAATAAAATACAAGAAGAAATACTTGTAAACCCTGTATTTCTGTATATGTCCATATAAGGTACTACTGTGGAATTTGAAAATAGTTTGGATTGAACAGTACTATTTTTCCTTCTTTATAGGAACATCATAAAAGATCAATTCCAAAAGATACTTGGAATCTTTTGTTAGACTTTGGAAATATGATTGCAGATGATATGTCTAACTATGATGAAGAAGGTAAGCAGTACTTGAATATATTCAAAAATTTTTAGAGCAGATTTAAAATATTGCTATAAATGATCAACAGAACCTGCTGCTACCTTCTGTCTTAATTGGTTTATCCTTACCGGTTTAGCTGCAAATACAGTATCATACTTGTTGCCAAAACAGTAATGATAAGAAGGTTAACTAGGTTGCTGTAATATGTAAACAGAAATAAAAATACTGTCACACCGTGATATAGCACGATACTTGAACCTGTTATGTAACGCGTCTCAGTAACACTGTATTTGTTGGCACAAAAGTGCCACTAACTGCAAAGAAATACGTCATTTTTCTGCTTGCAATAATGTCTACATGGGCTTTTTTTTTTTTTTTTTGCTAACCTAAAAGCAGTTTACACTCTGTTACTAGTCCTGCGAATTCTATTTTGAAATGACTGTGTACAGAAATACTTCCTAATTTATGAGTACCTCTCATAGGAATGCCATTGCCATGGTTTTGCTATCAGCTAATATTTATAAACTTTGTAGTGTGGGTCTTTATGCTTCAATTACATTTTGTTTGTACTAAGAACTATTGCTGCAAGAAGATATTCAAATGTTTAATTTATTAGTTTGGTGCTTTTTTCAATTGTTAATCATGTCATGCATGTTAAAGCTAGATCAGACCGGAAATGTCAGTGAGCTTCTGCTCCTTTGTATTTAGAGACAACACCAGTTTATTGCTGGTAACGATACATTAATATCTGAATTGCTTGACTTCTCTTTAGGAGCGTGGCCGGTTCTTATAGATGATTTTGTGGAATATGCACGACCAGTAGTCACAGGAGGAAAACGTAAAACTTCCTAACCCCAGGCTTGTCAAAATGGACTAAAAGTGCACTCTGAACTGCATTAGGTAATGGAGATTTGTTGACTGATAACTGTGCACATTGTTGCTGGTTTCAGTGGTCATGATGAGATTCTGCAGACAAAACTGAAATTCTTCCTTTCTGCCTAAAGAAAATGATGGCTGACATGTGGACACTTCAAGAACAAACTCAGAAGATAGTCCAGGCTGTTCGTAGGCTTTTGGCTTCAATTATTGTACTGGTTGTATCATATAGGATGTAGATTTTGCATGATTTTATACTTTGGAGAGGTTTTAACTAGAGGCCATTTTATTACAGTTTTGACAGCACAGCATGCAATTCAGTTCATGATCCAAATTGAACACCAGCAGTTACATAAATAAAACTGTATTATATTGTACTTATATAAAAAGCAGTATTTGTGGTATATAAATTAAATCCCTAAATAAAACTTATGCAGTATCTTGTATTTTTATAAAAGTTAGTTCCGTGGATCTGTCCTAATACAGAATTGTAACAAAAGAAAAGAAACCTTATGCTTTTTTTACTTGTTGCCAAAATTTTAAATTTATATTTTGAAGTTCTAGATGTATAGATTGATTACATCCAGCCTTTTGTTTTCTCCCATTGAGATCAACTTCCAAATTAATTTCCTTTAAGTGCTTGGACATGTAACAGTAGCATCCATCGCTGAGGAGGGGCTGCTGCTCTATGCTATGTTGCAACTCCAGCTTTTCTCTTAACCATGTTAAAGTAGATAGTAAACAACCAAAGATGCTTTTATAATTAATGTTTGATTTTAATAATTCAGTCTTCAATTATGCGTTTTATTTACTTTCTTTTAAATAACAAACTGGTGGAACGTAACTTTTAGTTTTATTTGTAGCCTAAAACATATCATAAATTCTAGCTAAATGCAGCGTAGTTATAGATGCAATTCCTGGCATGTCTCACAGAAAAGAAATGTGAATAAGGCTGAAGACTTAACTAGTTGGCTTCCACTTTGGAGAAATAGTTAGGGGTAAGGAGACCTTACATTAATGATGATAAGCATTCGTGCCTCTGGATGTATTGTGTGTTCAGTAACATTTACTTACAGGGGGGAAAAAAAAGAGTGAATTAATAGAGTATCATTGATCTCAAGGCTAGTGGAATTGGACCATTTTTCACCACATCAGAATATGTTCAGTCATTTGTTTCTCCCCTTTTACCAGCTAGCAATTATCAAGTGTACAGATGTCCATCTCCTCTTTCTCAACAGCGTCTTCCAATGCCTAAGCACAAAAAAAATTTACCAGAAACTATTCAACACATCTTCACACAGGGCTCTTTTAAATGCTACCTCATCGAAATGAGTTTGTCATAGCCACTGTAGAAGTTTGTTAAAGATTTGCTGAAGTATGTACAGCTATGATTAATATATTTTCTGTAATCAGAGCTGAATAGGTGCAAGAATTTTGGAGAAAATAGTACATTAAGCTATATAATTTATATCTGTTTGGATCACATCAGATCATTTAAGTATTGCATGACAGCGTACTACTTTATTTCATAGTTGTGAGGATATAAAAGCTTACAATATTGTCTTAAACTCTAATATTTAGAGTTTCATATAAGCAGTCAGCTTTCATTTATCTCAGTGCAGTCTACAAGAACAAATGCAGGTGCTGCGTACAGCAAGATTACCTTCATTCTTCTGCTTGAGAGAATTTCAGTTGTGCATGATTTTTAAAAAGCAGGATTAGGACAAATTTGAACAAATTAGCAAATTTTCTGTTAATAAGAATATAGCAGGCAAGTCATAAATGCCCCTTGAGTGATTTGTTAATAGTAGTCTTTCTACCCTGAGCAGTGTTTGTAAATGCTGGATCTTGCATGGCAGCCACTAGATGCCAGTGTCTCAGCCTTCAGACGCCTCACTCTTCTGTGTAGTTTGGGAGTAATATTGAGCCGTATTACTACTTTCTGACTATGACTTTTTTGAAGGACATTTGTGTACATAAGTCCAGATATTCTATAGAAGTCGATGGAGATTTAAAAACAGTGATTTTACTCTTTTAATGCATATGATTTACCTACTCGTCCTTTCGAAAACAAGCCATTTCTTTATCTGTCCTGTAGGCTTCAGAGAATGTGTAATATCTCATAATATCAGTGTGTTTATCCAGCCAAAAGCGGTGGAATGCTCGTTATTCACGCGATTGCCACTTAAAATACATAGCTATAATACAACTGACCAGAAGTAGTTTAATCTATGAGTATGTGATGTAACTGAATAGTTCCATAGCGCTAGAGCTTGTGAAACATTTGTTCATGCTGAGAACTCCTTTAAATTGACCTGATTAACCTTTTACCTTTTAAAGTAAGTAGAACATAAAAAATGCATGTGGGTTGAGGATTTTTTCTTTGTTAATCTGAGGAAGAAGGAAAGTGCTTAGCAGAGTATTCAGTTTATATATGTGCACACTTAGTCACTTACTCTTAAGCATCATTTCTATGAGGATCTTTCATGGAAGACAACTTCCAACAGAGGAAGACTGGGCAAAATATTCTCAGGACAGGAGTTGCTTCTTATCATCCAGCTTCCTAGAATGTATTATGCTGGGGTTTTTTAATTTTGTTCTTCATAGTCTTCTACCAATTTGAAGCCGTGTATGCATTTTACATTCCCATAAGTAATAGCATGGAGTAACAGCTTCACGCTTGAATACTCATAAAAATAAACTGCTTTCAAATTATGACTTCCTTATGTATTTTAATAATTTGCTACTGTCTACTGTTGCACTTTACAGGGCACTCTGACTCGCTTTTTTAGGTAAGCTGGTACAGCAGTAACACCTAGGCTGATCAGTTTATAATCATAAATGGTACGTACAGATGTCTTGAAATCGTTCAGTACATACACTGTTAGTTCCTACATACGCTGTATGTATTTTTAAACTTGGTGCCAAGTTGGTTGGTTTTACATCGTAGAGTGTTTGAAACTGAGCCATAGGATTTGTACTTGCCAATTCTAAATTTAAATGTAATTTATTGTGTATGTCATGCCAAGGAGAGCAAACCTGCAGGCATCTGCTCATTCAATGCACCTGAGAGATTTGCTGCCGAGTAAGCTGTACGTGTATAAATTTTGTGGCAATGGAAAAAGGAATAAATGGACTGTCAACATAAAGGATTGGAGTCAGTCATGTGAGATGTCTGTATGGTTTTTGTCAGCTTTCTGCTTTGGAAGTCTTGAAAAGGCTGGTGGGTTTTTTGTTTTCTGGTGAATTTATTCGATTCTTGCATTATTCCATCAGGTAGAAGAGGGCAAGGATGTAACTCATGAATTTTTAAAAGTTATAATAAATGGCTGCTTGCACATCTGTGCCACCTTTAGGCTCTTAAGAAGCTCACTCTGTTTAGCTGCAGTGCTGCTCCACTACATATACCTGCTAGCGACCAAACTCTCTGCAATTTGTGTCATTAGTTTGTACTGGCAATGAGAGGTTAATTGCAGGGAAAGTCTTGCTCAGTCCTAGGCTCTGAACTCTGTAGGAGAAGCAGCGTGCTCAGAAGTCTGCGCAAAGACCTTCAGAGGTATGTATTCCACTGTCCTTAGTTCTCTTCTGAAAGTTTAAATCATAAATAGTTGCCCTCTCTACTCTCCCTGCTGGCATCCCTCTCCAGCCTCAGTGATTCTGTGCTCAGCCAGACTGGTGGTTCCCATCCCTAGTGAGCACTAGAGCACCCGAGTATCCCACTGCGTGAGGAGGCGCAGCAGTGGAACTACTTGTCCCTGTCCTGTACGCGGATTGTTTTCACTGTCCACCAGCTGCTTTAGTATCTAACGAGTCTGTCTTCCTTCTCCTGTAACAGCAAAACTGCTGATGGCTGATACTTGAACCATGGTGAGCTCTTTTCTTTTCAAGTATCAGCACCAGTAGCTTCCCTCAGCTAGTGCCTGCCAGCCTCTGGCACCCCAAAATGCACAGCCTTTCAGATAGAGAACTTTTAAAAAAAACCAAAAAAATCAACAAAACATGTTTTCTGACCTTTGCATTATATACAGTATGGTGGGTAGAATTCGGTGAGGATGGCACACCTATAAAATGAGCTTTTTGGTTATAAATTGTTGGCAGAGTGGCGTGCATCTGCAGCTACCTCTTCAGCCACGTGCAGAAAATTCCGTATTTCGGATGAGTGGGTACAGTGTTCAACTCTTGGTGAGAAAAGCCTGGGGAAGCTTAAGAGCATTCAAATTTTGATTGAGTATAATTACTGGGATACTTCCTCTTGTTGGTTTGTGTGTACACTTGACATTGCCATGTGTTTTTTCTTGTGCCTCTTTTACAAGCAGTGGAATACTCTGTGGTATGCTGTTTGTTAGGCAGACTTATAGGCTTCATGTCATGATACAGGCTTTCTGTCAAGAGGGTAAAGAAGGAAGAAGTCTATGCTGTGATGTTAAAGGAATATTTTCCTTTGAAGGCAATAGTGTAAAGAGGTATGAAAATGCTTTATCCCTACAATTGAAGAATTGAGTAAAAGCAGTCTATTTTTTTGCCTGGATCTCAATGAATATGTTCTATAATTAGAATTGTTCCTAAAGAAATGATCCCGTTGCCAAAGAAATCTTTCAGTTCAGCAGTGGCAAGGATGCAGCTTTGATGGAGGCCTGACAAGGTTTAGTGAATAGACTCAAGTCTAAACTGGAGCTGAAAAGGAAATTTGAATTGGTGAGGACACCCATCTGCTATCAGCCTTGCTTTTCCAGCATATGGCTCTCCATCCTTGGGATGGGTGAACTTGGAATAAAGAACGTTTCTCTACTGAGTCTCTTGGAATAGCAGAAGCACAGCTCACTCACAGGTGAAGTACTTGGGGTGTAGTCTTCCTCTTTTACTTAAAATGCTGAAGGGCTTGTGGTGACAGAGCAGTCTCAGCCCATGCTCCCTTGGTCAGTTCTTTCATTCATTGTGGTGGTTTCCCTGGGCTAGCCCTTGGCTAGCAGCCAACACAGCTGTTCACACACTGCCCCCCCACCTCCAGGGGATAGGGGAGTGGATGGGGGGCAAGGCTAAGGAGACTCATAGCTTGAGATAAGAACAGTTTAATAATAGAAAGAAAATGGAAAATAATACTAATATTAAAATAGTAGTGATAATGGTAACAGTAACAAAATATGCAAATGAGTGATACCCAGTGCAACTGCTCACACCCACCGACCGAGCCCGGCCTGTTCCCAGATAACGATCCCGGAGGAACGACAATCCCGAACCGAAACCGCCATCCCGGGAGAGTGAGAGCCCGAGCGAAAGCCAGAGAGAGCAAAAGAGGAAGAGACCCTCACTGATATACTGGACATGACGTGATAGGATATGGAATATCCCACTGGCATATCCAAATGCCAATTTAGGTTATTAATTTAAATATTCCTCACCCCCTTAGATCTTGCGCTTGTGGACTAACAGAACACAAAGTCCTTCACTTCCAGCTACAAAAATGCGAACACTGGTGTGTTATCAGTGTTTCTCAACAAATCCCAGGCTGAGAGCAAAACACAGCTACTAAAAAGAAACCCAGCTCTGTTCCAGCTAAAAACCAGGACATTCATAAAAGACAACAGTGTCTGTATAGCCCAAGAGCCTTCTTCTGGGAGATGGAGAGCATTGGTTCTCATCCCCTCAAGGTGGAGGAGGCAGGTGGAGACATGTTTGCCAAAGGCATGCTTTCATGTTCTCACATAGGGTTTCAAATATGTAGGAAAGCTGCCTGGCAGAAAAGGACCTGAAGGTGTTGGTTGGCAGCCAGCTGAATATGAGCCAGCAGTGTGCACAGGTGGCCAAAGGCATCCTGGCTTGTATCAGAAACAGCGTGGCCAGCAGGACCAGGGAAATTATCATCGTGCCTGTACTCAACCTTGGTGAGGCTGCACCTTGAATACTGTGTCCAGTTTTGGGCCCCTCACTACAAGAAGGACATGGAGGTGCTGGAGCATGTCCAGACAAGGGCAATGAAGCTGGTGGAGGACCTGGAACACAAGCCTTGTGAGGAGCAGCTGAGAGAACTGAGGTTGTTTAGTCTGGAGAAGAGGAGGCTGAGGAGAGACCTTATCACTGTCTACAACTACCTGAAAGTAGGGTGTAGAGAGGGGAGTGTGTGTCTTTTCTCCCAACTAACAAGCGATAGAACAAGAGGAAATGGCCTAAAGTTGCACCAGGGGAGGTACAGATTGGACATCAGGAAAGATTTCTTCACTGAAAGGGTTCTCGGGCACTGGAAGGAGCTGCCCAGGGAAGTGGTTGAGTCCCCATCCCTGGAGGTATTTAAAAGATGGGTAGATGAGGTGCTCACAGATATGGTTTAGTAGTGGACAGGTACAGTTTGACTCAATGATCTCAGATGTCTTTTCCAATCGAATGATTCTATGATTCTATGAAATGCAGTTGAGCTGAAACAACAGCATGTTACAACCAACATGAAGAACTCTTTTCTTTGTCCTGCCTTCTCATTTTTTTTTCTGGATTCTCCCCATCTGAAAGCAGCCATATGTACACTAGTGAGAGGACAACAAAGCTGCATTTTTATCTGATTTAACATTTACCAAACATTTTTTGCCAACTGTGCTTGGGTTTTTTTCCTGTTGTAAGTATACATGATAAGTGAATACTTATCATCTTAATGGAGTTGCTGTATTTTGGCCATGTTTAAGACATGCAAGTATGACATTTTGCAAATAATTGTTTCCTTTGAGGGGAGCAGGGGTAGATATCAGTCTACCTAACCTACCTCTGCCCAAAAAGCTCATAGTGGCTGGAAGTACCACGTGAAAAGGAGATCGTGAGCAATTAACAAATTAAATAGAAGCTAAATTCTTTGTTGCATGTTCTGTTTTGTAGAGTTGAAAAACAGAACTTCTCTGAAATTTTCTCTGGGTTTTCATTATAGCCTTATTTCTAAAGCCCAAGATTTTATTCCTAATTTGGGCTGTGTTATGAGCAGCCAAGTGTGCATGCAACAGAGTGAAGTCCACAGGAGGCAAAAGGGCACTGCAACTGCCAGCCACATTCAGAAGGAAGAGATAAATGGAAAACTAAGAATAGCTTTGCCCACTTTCAGGAAGGAACCTTTCATCTGATGAGGCCCTTACTAGCTCTCTGTGGTGCCTCAACAGGTGATTTCTCCTGTCCTTGGTTTGCAAGTTCAACCTCCCATGTGTTTCCAAATCATAACGCTCTGCAGGACTGGAGAAGTGGTGGGTGTCGCAGAATGGACCTATAACATGGACCTATAACAAAGACATCAACATCAGTGCTTCTGCCTGGTGTGTTTTTTGTAAGCTGCCTTGGCCTTAGTTTTCCATTTAGAGTGTTCACTTTCAGACATGCAGAACCTGAGGGCACTGTGACAGGAGTGACTAAGCTTACCTCTATGTTGCTTAAATGCCCTGGTTGCAGTAGGTGATGCCTGTTCCCATAGCCATGCAGGGCAGAGGGGCTGGCATCCTCACTGCTCATAGCTAGCCATCTCTAGAGCAGACTGGCCCGCTGTAGAACACTTGGCCCTGTATCTCCCCTGGTCCCTCTATAGTGCCGCTGGTATCCTAAGCCATAATTGCCCCTTTTCTGTGCTTTTTCAGTTCCACGTTGTTCCTTCCTAGCAATGAAGACACACACTCAGTGTCCTCTTCATAGTACTCGGCACTTCGGTTACCCAAGTCATAATCTTTAAAACAAGACTGTACTAACAGAGGCCACTTTCACCACTTTGCCATCTTATTTTTTATAAGGTAGAATAGGGACAGTGATGTTTATCTGTGTTCTGAAACTGCATTAAGACATCTTGTGAAGCACAGTGGTGTTTCTACACGTCGATAACTTGGTCTATGATTAACTGCTTGTTGTTCTGGGTGATAGGAGGATACATCCTTTACACTGCTGGCCTTTTCCATCTGCATAGCAATCAGTATTGCTTTCTGAAAAAGATCAAAGAACAAAAAAGATCTTTCCCCAGGTATTCTTTATCAAAATTACAGTCAAGTCAATCAAAGCTTCCTGTTTAGTACTAATTTGTGAGTCTTTAGGACCGCATGGATGGTGACTCAGAACCACGATCTGAATCTCAGCAGACCCCTTGAAGGAAGATGAACCTACCCAGGGACATGTTTGTGGGCAAAATGTGGTTAAAAGTCTGCAAGACTACAGAGCTCCTTCTTGCATTGCATGGCAGAAGCACAGAAAAACCTGCAATAACAGAAAGAAGCACATAATTGCACTAATATCAGGTTTGAAAGGATGGTATTAATAAAGCTTGGTTCTTGTTAAGTGAGATTTCTTCATACGTGAACTCTCTTAGACTCATGGGATCCTATTTAAATGCATCTTTCAAAATAGTTCCCTTCCAAAGTCCAAATGTGGGCTGCACCTGAGCTCAGCCTTAGGAAAAAGTCAGTCTTTGCCAGGGAGTAAGAGGTGTGGGATTGAAGTTGGTATTTGCTCAGTGTTTATCCAGGGGTGCTGTGAATTAACAAAGCATTCTTGTAATAAGTGGAACAGAGTAAGAAAGCTGTTGACAAAATATCGCCATAGGGCATAATTAGAAATGGGAGAGGTTGTCTGCATTTGACTAGGCTTCTTACTGCCTAGCCCATCATTCTAGTGTTCACAGAGTTTGGAAATTCCTTTTATCACAAGCTTTCCTTCTGAGTGGCCCCTGAAAGGAAGGTTGAGTCCAGCATGTCAGAAAAGAGCAGGAAAATATATTAATTTACAAGTTCTTAAACAATTAAACACCCCTGTGGAGGCATCTGTTTTTCTGGGTGTAGAGTTACTTACGCTGGGTCGGGCTAAGGGTTTCCTGGCTTGCTTTACGCTGGGTTGCAGAAACGAGGCTTTTGGCACTTCGCTTTGCGGGTCTGCTCTTGCGGTTTCA
This sequence comes from Antrostomus carolinensis, assembly GCF_000700745.2. Lineage (NCBI taxonomy): Eukaryota > Metazoa > Chordata > Aves > Caprimulgiformes > Caprimulgidae > Antrostomus > Antrostomus carolinensis. The sequence continues at coordinate 29,614 of NW_010322583.1, forward strand.
TTGAACAAAGCCCCTGCAAAATCCCTGGGTTATGAAATATTTCCTCTCCGTCAGGTCCCGGACAAGAGATGGCATCTGCAGAGCCAGAAAAGGAAGTCCTTGCCTTATAGAGAGCGCTCTCGGTGTGACACAATGGCTGATATAAAGTGTCAGGGGAGCTGAGCTGAAGGCAAAGGAACAAAGGAAGATCAAGATTTGGTGGCTGTCTTGGAGAAAAGGAAAGCAGGAAGTGTCTCGGGGATGGATAAATTTAAGGCTGCGCTTGTGCTGGCTGGGGTAGGGGATGCTCTTGGTTATCGCAATTTCTCCCGAGAAAACAATGCCTTAGGTGCAAAAATCCAGCAGGAGCTGAAGGAAATTGGAGGGCTTGAGAACCTGGTGCTCTCTCCTGACAAGTGGCCAGTAAGTGACAACACGCTCATGCACATGGCTACAGCAGAGGCTGTCATCACAGGTAGGTACAACGGGACTAGCGAACGCAGTCTGGAAAGCAACAAAACTGTCGAGCTGCTGCATTTCTGAAAATAAGCCTGAGTGCTGGGGAAGTCATACGAAAGCATGTCAGAAACGCTGCTTAGGGGAATGATAATGTGCTTTAGCTTGTCTCCTCCATGAGCATGATCTTGCGACCATCACCATACTGGGGAGTTTTGATTTCTTGAGTGTGGAGGGGCTCTCCCTCTATTTCCCCTAGATTTATACAGTCGTTTAAAGCTTAAAGATTAAAATACTGCATGTCCAGCATAACAAAAATAATTGCTAAATAGATTATCTGTACACTGGAATATGTCAGAGAATAATATAGCCACTAGAAATTCTTCTGCAAAAGATAAGAGCTCTTCTAAGTGCATTTGTAATGTGGTTGTGTCCAGAACTCCAGGCTGGAGCAGCGTCACTGTAATACTTCTTTCAGGCTAAAATCACTTGTGCTGCCTCCTCTTTGCTGCCCCTCAGGCAAAGGATTGTGCCTGCAAGGCCAGGAAAGGAACAATTTGCTTTATAAGGAGAGCTCTGTGTCCTTACTCCAAAAAATATTCTAACATAACTATATTTGTAATGAAGTCTATCAGATCGGTGGAAGTTATTAACATATGTCTTCTAAAATCCCTACAGTTTGAGAGAGAACATTTGCTTTGTCTTAAGGTAGGAATAGTCTTTTGTAAGATACAATGATATTTATATTGGCACTCTACCCATTGAACTAGAGGTTTCTGAGACTGTCAAGATCATAATCAAAAATACACCAGAAGACAGTGACCATTCAGCAACATTTTGCCTCTTCAGAATGAATCCATTTTTTTAATCTCTGTAAAAATATCCATGAGTTTTCTTAAAGCGCGTAACACTGAATAACCAACAGTAGCAGAAGCTCACAATGTAGCTAAGTAGCCTTCACATCAATGAAATTTCCCCTGTGCTTCTATTTCATCGCTTTATCTGCCGGCTTCCAATGTGCTCTAAATTTAGTACATAGAGATCAGTTGAAGTGTGTGTTGGACACTTCATACTTGGCTATTAGCTACCCAATGGTTTGAAGGGTAGCTAATACACTAAAGATAAGGGCAAGATGTCAGCCTATCAAGAAAAAAGATGACTAACATATTTCTGAATATAGGCTATGATTAAATACATATCATATGTTTCTTGCTTATTGAACTCTCTGAAGCCATAACTTCTGGGTAATCAAGCCAGTTAGACTAACAGTAAAATAATAAATCTGATTTCTTAAATAGAGCAGGAGCACTGTGGCTCTGAAGAAAAAAAGTCTCACCTATAATTCCCATCAGCTGTGCTTATCCTACACTCTCATTTCTTTGGCCTGATCAGACAAGCTTTTCAAAAAAGGTGCTTTTATGGGCCGGTGAGAAAGCAACAAGATGGATGGGGAATTTTAGTAAGAAATCTCCATTTCATAGTAATGTTGGTAAACAGGGGAAAGTGGGTCCTTCTCTCTGCTTCCCACAGGGGAGATGGAACCGCTCCTTCCCACAGCAACGTCTCCTCCTGGCAAGGGGAACACAAAAAAGCCACTGGGCTTGCTCAGGGCCCTGCCCGCATGCAAAATCACTCAAGTCAACAGAATGAAGCTAAAGGAGGGGAATATGAGTCTATGAGGCTGAATGCCCCCAGCCCGGGGACCTGCCTTTCCTCATCTGGCAGGGAGCCCTGGCTGCCACGGGAATGAGATTTTAAAGAGTGTATCAGCTGTCTGTAACGTTACCAGCCAAAAAAAATTAAAAAAAAAAAAAGAAAAAAAGAAAAAAGGAAAGGGGATAAACAATAAACATATTCCCATATTCCTATCCCTCGCTGCCCCACTGCCTGCATCTTGTTAACCTGGCTGGCTGCCGGCTGGCCGCAGGCAGCATCCCTGGGTGTGTGCCTCCCGGTACACGTGGGACTCTTCCAGGCTCGGAGGGACCTACCTGCCCAGGGCTTAGGCTCACCATGAGGTCCCATCACCGGGGCACTGGCCCCAAGGGAGCTCCCAGCCTGAGACTGCAGCAGCAGCCAAGCACAAGGTGAGGGTTTGCACTGCGGATGAAAGCAGTTCGCAGCCGGGGAGGTGATTTTGACCGGCACTTTGCCGGCTGTGTGGAGGACATCTCAGGAGTGCCTTGGCCAGAGCAGCAGGGACCACAGGCGCTGCTGCAGACTGAGCTGACGCTCCCCAAATCCACCACATGCACAGACAGAAGGGTTGGTCCTACAGTGAAGGATAAACAAAACATCTCCTTTCAG
>NW_010322583.1:32371-33455 GCF_000700745.2 Antrostomus carolinensis
AAGGGAGAAACGAAAACAGCATCAGCAAAAGCAGGGGAACTACCCCTGCAATGTGGAAAGCCTTTTCCTCACTGACTTAAACATGAGTTTAAAAAAATAACGTTTTATTTCTAAAGAAGGAACCTCTCCTATTGACTTGACGGCTGAAGATGGTAGCCTGGTCCCATGGGTGGGAATCATGCTAGGCTCAGGCAGCCCGGAGCTGCTGGACCACAGGGACTCTCTGGCTCTGAGGACAAAGCTTCTGCAGAAGCTGCCAGGCAGTAAATCCTGCTCCTGGCTCCCATCCAGATAAACTGACACCTGATTCCTAAATCTGGAAAGAGTCGGCAGCTTTAAAGTATCTTGTTCCTTTAGGATTGTATGTGGGACGGCCGGCATAATGGATAGGGTAATTTTTTATTTGAAAGGAGGGGAATCTTGGTTTCACCCAGCATCTTCATTATTGGTCTGTCTGCACAACTGGTACTTTCGAGTGACTCTGCCTTATGAGGCTCCAAACTTTCTATTAAATTAAACCTCCTCTGTGGATTTCAAGAAATTGACATATTTGACAAAAAGAAGGTATTTTTAGAACTTCCTGGGCTGTGTTATTCAACCTGTGTGTCAAACCAAGTATTAAACAGAGTTTCTCTAAGTACATAGAAAAGATATAAATGGACAAATCCCAACGGCCTCCACAGTTTCCACTGATTACACAACTGTAACAGATGCCAGTGGAACCTTTTCCTTGGCAAGAGCCAAGGGCAGGGCTCTTCAAGCCCAACATCACGCAGCAGCAGCAGAGAGAAGCAGCTGTCCTGAAGAAACATTGTGTGTTTAACAGGTGGAAGGTTTCTCCATAGGCAAGACTGTAGGTCTTGGTAAAAATAATCAATAAACAGATATTGCTAGTGAACATATTCCAGAAATAAATTTATTTCCACTGGCATCTGTTGTTGGAAATGCTACAGTCCATAGGGATTTACTACTTTTACTGATCTTTATAATCATTTTTATAAAAGCTTGCTCTTCTGGTTACTGCACTGACATAAGATATAGGGATTCCTACATGAAAGACCTTCAAATTTTAGACTATATATAT
>NW_010322584.1:0-28298 GCF_000700745.2 Antrostomus carolinensis
GAGATATTTTTTCTCCCTTAAGACACAAGAAGATATTTAAGCAGCCAGTGTCCGTGGAAACTCTGCAGGAACTGGAGACGACTCCAAAAATCTCCCTGTTTATTTTATAAGCTGCTCAAAAAGAGAATGAGGAGGGGGAGAGGAGACGGGGAGAAGGTCATCACTTTCTGCTCGAAGAGGTTGTTTTTCTCACCATAGTGGGGTGGAGGTCTCGGTTCCCAAAGAGCTGCTCATGGGTTAAGAGCCTGTTTGCCAGAGAAAGCAGATCTGATCCTGCATTGCTTTTCTAGTGTCATTTTTAGCTTATGCAATAAGAGAAAAATCACCTCCATGCTGAGGCTCCCTGATATCCAGAGAGCTCTCCCTGGTACGCTGGCCACACATTCAACAAATTAATGACTTCACTTTTAGCCAGAGACCTAGAGTAACCTCCAAAAACTCTGGGCCAGGAAATTTTGTTTCAGTTCTGGTTTCTGTGATGATTAAGTAGAGTTCCCTCCACAAAGACTCCTCGGGTCCAAACTTTTATATAAATTGTTTTGTGATCTGGTTAGGCCTGGTGCCAGCCATGCTTCCCCATGTGAAGGATGTTTACAGCTGGAGTAGGACCTTGGAGGAGGAGGAGGAGGGAAGGAGGATGATTTATCTAAAATCTGGTTTGATGCCTGGAAAATAGGCCTAGCATGTAAAAAGGAAAAATACATCCACTTAGATTGCTCCAGTGTGCTTTACTCCCCCCACCCCCCTGACCCTTATCTATAGAAACACTGAGCCAGGATACAGACACATCTGAGATGGATTTGGAGAATGTGCCTTCTCTTTGGCTTCTTGGAGCAGGAAGCTTTGCCCTATGGATAAAAGACTTGAGATTAAAACGGAAAGGCAAATCCACAGAGCAGCTAAAACTGAAAAAGCCTAGATATGCCAAAGGGTAAACATTTCTCCTTAACATCCACATCAGCATTTCTTTAATCTGTACCATGAGGGAATTTCAATCAGCCAGCACAGCTGTGCCTTGCAGAGCTTCTGGGACCTGAGCTGGAGCCCCTGGGGTTGGTCCAATGCAGCCCCTCTCTTGGTGGGGCTCTGCCCCTTCTCCAGCTGGTGCCACCAAGGCATCATGGACCAGGGTGGCCTCGTGTGTGGCTGCCCTCTGCTCATGGGAAGGTTGCTGGCATGGTAGTGGCTTGGATATAATGAATGTGATCTCTTAGAAGAGAAGTTACTATTATCTGTCCCTGTGTTTTCCCAGGGACTGGTGACTCTGGTGTGAGCTACATCTAATGGATTATTCTAACTCTGGAATAATTGCTAATATTAAATTTTTCTTCTAAATTCATAGAATCCCAGAATGGTGGGGGTTGGAAGGGGCTTCAGGAGATCATCCAGTCCAAACCCCCTGCCAAAGCAGGGTCACCCAGAGCAGGTTGCACTGAACTGCATCTAGATGGGTTTGGAACATCTCCAGAGGTGGAGACTCCACAACCTCTCTGGGCAGCCTGTCCCAGGGCTCTGACACCCTCACAGTAAAGTTTCTGCCCCTGCTCCATGCTGTCTTTCCTGCCTTTTCCTTCTGTGAGTCATACACTTTTTTTTTCCCCTATTATTTGCAATATTTACACTTTTAATTGCTACACTTTTATGCATGAAACCCAGAGGCGAGGTGATACAGAACACCTTTATAAAGAAGAGGGGTGTTATTATGTTAAATATTTTTCACTCCTGGCAAAGAAATACAAATGCTGCCATGAAGTGGTGAGCAAAATCCCAGTTCTAGTTTCTCCTAGCATTAAAGACTGGTGTATTTTGCTGTTGTTCAGCATAGGTTCCACCAAGAAAACACATTCAGACTTGCCAATTGCTGTAACGGGTAGAAAATTGTTGCTCACCTTTACGGGAATCCTTGATAATTACTTTAAAATGCTCTTATCCTCTTTTTTTAATACTATTTTGTAGGTTTCTTAATGAGATCTGTACATTTTTTTGCATACAAGCAAATTATGGAGTTGATACAGAAGGTTTTTGATGGGAACATGATAGCCTTCTAAAAAAGCTTATATTTAGCTAACCTGTACCTGGGCATGATGTAAGTGTTGGGACAGCTGGTTCATTGATTAATAGAGTCACTGTTAAAACCTAATATAATAAACATTTGCTCAATACTGTCTCATTCAGTAATCCTTTGTAATGGCACACGGAAAGTCAATATTCTCCAAGTAATGGCATTACTACACAACAGATTAATAGTGTAGAAATCCACGCAGTAAATTCACAGCAAAATTAGTTTGTTGTATTTTGCCCGGTGGAATGAACCAAAACCTATAAAAAATAAAGGTTGATTAAACCAAGAATGCAGATTTCCCAGTCTGGGTTTACACTGCAATGCTAATAAGCAGGTGGGTGCCATTTAAACAAGAGCACAACTTCTGAGCCCCCATTCTGTTGTGTTGGTGCCAATGCCAGGAAATCATTACTTTTTTTTTTGGTGAAGAAACTCAAACTGCCTTTCTCTCCAAGAAAAGATTGAGGAAATTGGATTCTAATTGCATTTTGGAAGTAGATATAGGATCCAGCAAATGATATCAGCGAGGCGAATGAATTCCTAGTGTAATTACATTGACGTCAGTAGAGTTAATCTAGGGATAAATTTGGCCCGATATCTTCAAGCATTGTGTGCACAGGAGGAATCTAAACAACAACAAAACCCATGTGATGATATCAGAAAGCCACCATGTTTGGTGGAGTTCTTTCTGTTGTAATGGCCAAAAATAAAGAAGAAGATGGGCCAAAACCTCACGATATTTGTATTTGAGTTGGAAGTATGGAGTTAATTTTTTTTGTTTATTTGTTTGCTGAACTGTTAAATTCTACTGCATTGATATTTTTTATTCTTTTTCTTTTTTTTTTTTTTTTTAAATATAAACCTCTTCCAATACTCTGCAAGGGGGACAATTTTGTTCTATTCAGGGAGATCCTGTAAGTTTTACCCAACAACACCAGTGACAGAGTTGGAAGCAAGAGACAAGTAATCATCCATGAAACCGAGGATGTCTACATTAAGCTCCTTGACAACTAACTAGGGAGTTTCAGACTAAAAAGACTAACTCTGGAGTTCCAAAAAGTAGCTGATACAGGACACAGTGGTTATGCTTATATCATGTATCTTAATAAGTGAGCTTGGACCACATGGAACCAACATAACCAATCACAAAAGGCAGCCTCTGAGGTAAATCAGTGGTGGAAAACTGTCCCTAACCTCTGCTTTAGAGCAGGGCCAGGTGCACTGGTCTGGTTGTCCATCTGCTTCCATGTACCCTCAGTAACTTTGCAGATGACACCAAATTGGTCAGTAATGTTGATCTGCTCGATCAGGATAGGAAGGCTCTGCAGAGGAATCTGGATGGGCTGGATTGATGAGCCAAGGTCAATTGTACAAGGTTTAACAAGGCCAAGTGCTGGGTCCTGCACTTGGGTCACAACAACCCCCGGCAGCGCGACAGGTTTGGGGAGGAGTGGCTGGAAAGCTGCCTGGTGGAAAAGGACCTGGGGGTGTTGGTCAACAGCAACTGAACATGAGCCAGCAGAGTGCCCAGGTGGCCAAGAAGGCCAACAGCATCCTTGTTTGTATAAAAAATAGTGTGGTCAATAGGACCAGAGAAGGGATCTTCCCTCTTTATTTGGCCATACCTTGAGTTATATGTTGAGTTTTGGGCCCCTCACTACAGGAAAGGCACTGAGGTGCTGGAGCGTGTCCAGGGAAGGGCAACAGAGCTGGGGAAGGGTCTGGAGCACAAGTGTGCTGAGTTCCCGGCTGAGGAAACCGGGCTTGTTGAGCCTGGAGAAAAGGAGGCTGAGGGGAGACCTTCTGGCTCTGTCCAAGTCCCTTGGAGGAGGGTGTAGAGAGGTGGGGGTCGGTCTCTTCTCCCAAGTAACAAGCAACAGGACAAGAGGAAATGACCTCAAGTTGCTCAAAGGCAAGTTTAGATTGGATACTAGGAAGATTTTCTTTACTGAAAGGGTTCTCAGGCACTGGAACAGGCTGCCCAGGGCAGTAGTTGAGTCCCCATCCCTGGAGGTGTTTAAAAGACATATTGCTTAGGGACATGGTTTAGTGGGCATGGTGCTGTTGGATTGACAGTTTGACTTTGTGATCTTGGAGGTCTTTTCCAATCTTAATGATTCTATTTTTCCTCCCTGCCTTCCCAGTAAAGTCCTGTGGCCTTTGTTGGGTGGGTAAAATGTCATAAAGTCTTTCCTTGTTCCTAACCACAAAGGCAGCAGGTGTTTGCAAGGTTGTGCAGCTTTATTAGAGGCAATGTAGATGTAGGTAGCCAGCTCAGGGCTTTACACAAGCTTTTTCCAGTTCAAGTACAATAGAGAAATGCTTTACATTTGCAGGTTTAACTTGGTTAAGCTTAAGTGCTTTGGCACACTTTATAGGAGAAATCTGTATATTCTATGTGGCTCTTGGTGAAACTCCAAGAAAAAAAAAAAAAGCCTCCTCAAATGGAGTAAATCTTTGGTTTCTTGCTACAGTTTTATTTATTACCCATATATGATTAGTATGATAATGTTCGCCTGCTGGGTAAACAGCATGCCACCTCTCCACGTAGACACTGATTTATATGTCTCATCATCCACTGAAGATAAAGCAGGGAATAGCCCAGCCAAAAAAGATAGCCAGCTAACCTATTAGCTAGTAAAGCACATCTTTTGTTTGGTTGATGTGCTGTTTGGCTCAAAAAAGAGAAGAGATATGCTGATAAAAAGGATTATCACATAAATTTCTTCAAGTTGGTATAACTGAATGCAGTGCTGGAGCCGGCAGTTCCTAAATTAAATTCACCCTTCTGTGATGGAGTCAGTAGATTAGTGACTAGACCTTCAACTTTCCAAGTTCTAAGTTAAACAATTGTAGTCATACAAAAGGGGTTTTGGAAAGGCTTGCTTTTCACTTGCTAATTTATCCTTGTGAAGTATAAGGAGTTTGGTTTGGTTTCTTTCCAGCGAGATATGTGTCCTAATGCTCTAACCGTTTATTAGGAGGCAGAATTTTTATATCAAACTTGGAAGGCAGATGGTTAAAGCAAAAACCCTGCAGGCTTTCCATTATTCTAATACATAAACAATGGGATCTTTATGTTTTGCCTGTTGAATGTTTCTTGAAAGTTGTTCTTCAGCAAACTGCAGCACCTGCAGTAACCGGGGGCAGGCAGCTCTTTCACTCGCTTCTCTCGTCTAAAACCAAGGTTCAAAAGGTGCTGAGTGCCCTGTTTCCATCACCTTCACGTGCTTTCTGTGCCCTGCTGCTTTCAGAGGAATTAACAGTTGTTTGACAGGCGCTGTCTGACATAACAAAATGTATGTCCTGTGTTTGAGAACAAGACAATGAAAATTGGGCTTCAGTCTTACTGAAAAAGAAACATCAGCCAAGCCTTGGAGAGCAAAGGGCTTCTGAGCGCTGAGCTCTTTTTGAGATATAGCCCGTCACAAGCTCCCAACTGCCTTATAATTTATAAACGGATTTTATAAGACATGGGAAGAAACCGTGTCATAAACTTAGAGGCGTAAGACAAGGTAAATGGGTAAAACGTCGTGTATAGATCACAAATTGAGCATGTTAATGCACAATTAACAGTCTCATTCCTATTTAACTGGGATGGCCAAATGCTGGAAGAGAGGGAGTAGAACATGGAGCAGCTTTAACCTTTGTAGCTGACTCCTGCTTGAGCATACTGCCAGCAATTAGTTTGTTAAAACATTGCTCCTACTGCTGCTATAGTGCACCCAAAGCTTTGCCATTCATCTAAACTTACTGATCCTTTTTTTGCTGTGACTAGCAAGAAAAAAAAAGGAGGAAAAAAGAGGAATTCTGCCAGTTAGTCCCATCTGAGTTTTATCCTCTGAGTGTCAGATGTCTATCACATATACTGTGTCCCTTGGAATAATAATAATGGAGCCAGGCAGCTGAGTCTTGCTGTGGGTATCTACAGGGGAGGGGGGGAGGTCAAGAAAAGACTCATCGGTTTCAGCTTCGTTCAGTAGACATCTGTGCAGCAGAGGACCTCGTGATGATCCTGGCAGCAGTTCTTTTCATTTGGGTTTGGCTTTTTTGTGCTGAATGCTTTTTGTACCGAGTCCCCCGTACCAGCCTGTCTCAGCACTTTCAGAGCCAGAGCTTTTTCTCTTCATAAGCTCTAGGGCTTTTTTGTTTTGGTGTTGGGTTTTTTTTTTTGGTTTTGTTTTGTTTTTTACAGGCCACTGGGTCTGACTCAAGTTGTATCCAAAATTACAGAAACCAGCAACCACCTGTCACCAGGACATTGTGCACACTGGAAGGGGAGAGGAGTGGGCTGTCGGGGGGGCGGATGGGGAGATGGAGAGAGCCAGCTGATTGCAGGGGATTTCTGAGCAGCAGGACTCTCTGCTTATCCATTTGCAAACACGGGAGTTGATAACACTGGTTGGAAGCTTTGGAGGGACTGGGGGAAGGGCAAATAAAAAAAAACTGCAAAGAAAAGGATTAAGGGCTAAAAGAGACCCTGCCCAGAAAAGTCTGATAAGTTCATCTTTTCAGATTCCTTTATCACTGGTAGGGTTTGTTCTACGTATGATCCCCTTAGCTCAAGCAGAAGTTAGATGCATTCCACGTGTTTCATGCATTAGCATCATTTGGCAATAAATTGGAGGAGTGTCTCCTCTGCCTCAGTGAGGACTGTATTGCCTACTCCAATACTAGGATGGATATCAGGAAAAAAAAACCCCAAAACAACAACTTCCATTGCATATGTCTCCTGATTCAGTCACATCACTTGCACTTTGGACTTTATGGTGTTGCAGATTCAGTAGTCCTCCAATACAGAGGATTTAGGGTTACTTTCTGACTTGTGGGACCCCTCTGCTCTCAGTTCTTTCCCTTGGACAGCTTTTACAATGGCTGGTCAGTTTATTTGAAATACTACTTTGAACGGCACAAGCTGTCTTAATAAACCAGAGTATACTAAAAATGTTAGGCCATATCTGTGGAGGATAATTTTATTTCTAGAATATAATAAAAGTCCATAGAAGTTTACTTGGATACTATATTTTAAAGTATTCTATAAAGTAGGAAGAACATTACGTTTCCCACAGCACTACGGTAGTGTGTAATAACAACAGTTGGATAAAATCCTAAAGATTTTTGCCTGAAAAAATTTCCACTGATACTGCTAAAGATCTTTATTGATCTGCAATTTAGCCATCTGAACTACACCATCCATTCCACCTTCTCCTGTATTTCATGGAGAAAGTGTTATTCCTGAGGTTAATCCTGAGTTAAGCATTTTGGAATAGGACATGTAGCCCTCTGGAGAAGGTGATTGCTCTTGAAAATTGAGATGTAGCTAGCTGCTTGACTTTTAGTTTATTGAAGTTAAATTAAGTGAACCCCAAACCAAAACACCCACTTCTGTCCTGGTGTTATTAAAAGAAAGACATGCCAGAACGTTAGGCTGATATTTACTGTGTGTTATCATTTTTTTTTGGTCTTTACTTTATCCTGTGTATTGTGTAAAGCTGAAGCTTTCTCTGAAGTTATTTATCAGAGGTCACTGCCAGTCACAGGGAGTAGAGCAGAAGGTAGAAGGCTCAGCCAGAGCAACTCTGGTACTTGTCAAAGGTGTGTGTCCTTGCAGTCCTGGGCTTGGTCTCACTCCTGATAGATTCAGTGAGAAAACTGGGACCTTTTGATCTTAAAATGGAGACGTTAACAAGAATGTAAAATAGTGTGATGAGATTAATTTACTCCTGAGTAACTCAGTGATCTTGGGAGCAGTACATCAAAAGGACATTGCCTGCTTAGCAAAAACTTCTCTTGCTCTCCTGATTGTCCTCGTTTAGCTTTCTCCATTTCATTCTTCAACTCAATACAAGACCTGAAGAGTGTTGGACAATAAGAGACAGAAATGTACTCAGTCTTCAAAGTAGGAATGTGGTGGTGAGTGCTCCTAAATCAGGGTAATAGCACATCTCTCGGTGACTCAAACGGATACGGATTCACACTAATTGGGTCACATTTATTTCTTCTTGTGAAAGTATGTGCAATATATATAATTAATGTATATCCTTATGATTCTTTCATGAAGATATAAAAGGTATAATCTATTTTTAATAGAGGGGGTGTCTTCCTTGGGGATGTTAGGGTGCAAGTCTTTAGTTCTCACCTTCACTGATGAGAGGCAGGTGTTGTAGAAGTCATAAGGCTGGAATATTGTTTTGGTTTTTCTTCAGTGCGATACTTCAGTATTAACTTCAAAAAGTAAAAGATGTAATATGTAATGACTTCATTAATTTTGATTCCTGGTTTTACCTTTGGGTTTATCAAAGACTCTGAGGCACAGAATTGTAGATATGTACTGAGAAAATTGGAAACCAATAGCTGTACTTTTAGTAACATAGTGCTCTGTTTTTTTTCAGTGACCCGTCACTGCATATATCTTACTGTTTTCTACTGACTACAGGTGTGGCTGTGTCATACAGCATCAATACATGTATGTGTTACCTAGTTCTGTTGAACTCTATTTTTTTTTATGTTTTTAGTAGCTAGTATGCCTGAGAACCCAGGAGAGATTAGGAATTTAGTTTATTTCCTGCAAAAATAAGAAATTAACTTATTTCTTGCAAGAGGTAACATAACACAAGGAACATAGTATTGTTAAGGAAATGTTAGGGACATAAATACAGTGCTTATGACTTACTTATTCACTGAGGACAACTTTAGTTCAAGATGTAATCTCCTCCAAACCAAAAATCTTCTTCCGAGAGCGGCTTAATGGCAGTGAAAAACAACTCAAGGTACCATCTCCATGTCTGTCAATGTTGCAGGTTTGGCTTTAACTTGCAAGTTAGAGGACACCAATGCATTCACCCTCTTCTCTGCAATTTTCTAGACAAGCTGTACGAGGCCACACACGAACTCAAGATTTTGCCCTTGGTTTCCATCAAAATAAGTGACAAGCATTATTCAAAATGCATTGAAGGATTTGACTAAATTAATCTGAAATGTCCCAGGTTATTTTAATCTTTGAAGGGCCTCTCCCTGTACATGAAGTTCTTAACAAATACTGAAATCCTTCAAACTATCCCTAATGCAAGAAGGTGTTTCCTTCCCTAGAAATCTTAGTCAACAGTGAGTTAAACCAAGGGGAAAGTGGAGATGTAAGTGAACCAGGCAAAACTGATATTGTAAACTCCTACTCATTGCTGGCATCAGCCCTTGGCCAACTTAGAGACACTGGAGGAAAGAGGCTTCCTCTTTCTTTCTTAAAAAAGTCTTAAGGTATTCCTTAAATTATTTGTTTCTATTTAAAACTCAACTGGGATAACTGGAATAGCTAAAATACCTTGAATAAGCTGACTGATTTTTTACTGATAAATAATTCTTTCTTATTCTTCTGAAATTTTATGGAGAAGCGACATGACAGTCATGTAAAACTTGGTCTCTTGAATGAACTTGTTAGTGTGATGTATTAAAACTAAATTTTGAGGCTCTACTGATTTCTCAGCTATTTGGGGATTCTGAAAAAAAGCCCCCTTTTTCATGTTCCCACTTTGTTTTTACATACATCTTAGACCAGGACACTTTTCCAAGGGTAGGTGAAATGTCCAGCTTCTCAGGGAATTGGAAAATACTTGAGGTGAATATTAAAATTTATGATGTTTATCCTCTTGCCATTAGGCCTGGTCTCAACAAATAGAAACTCTTTGGCTTTGCTTTTGGGGAAAAAAAAAATCATATCAGTGCAGGTATCTTCATTAATCAAATGCATGTTTATAAAAATACAATTTGTCATTTAACCATACAAATGTTAAGACGTGTTGGTAAGAGAAATACCAGCACAGCTGCACAAATAAACTCATTCATCCTTCCCCTACAAGGATGAAGCTCTGTTTAAAGATGAGATTACTGACTTGAGTATGCCACAGTTCTCCTTCAGCCCACACCCAACAACAACCTAATGGCCTCCAAGGCTTCACGTAATCCTAATAGATACCTGCTCCTGGCTTGCCAGCCCCATGGAAATTCCAATTTGCTGTGTTAGAAAGCTTGTCTATTCTGGAGCCTACTGGAAGAACAGTAACCTCAGGAATTAACTTTTTGATTTGTTGGAAGACTTAATTATCTAGCAGAAACACTAGAAAAACCCCTGTCTGAACAGAGGATAGTAATTCTGTTTTACAAGCCTCTCTCAGGCTACACAACCACCTGAAAGAGGACAGCTGAGAAAGCTTGATTCTCCTGCATTTCTTTCGTTGTACTTCCAATACAATATCTATTTCATTAGGTGTGGGAGTAGGGGAAATGAAGCTCAGTGAGAGCAGCAACAGCAGAAATAGCAGAGGCAATAGTCAAACACAATGGCTCTGTTAGAGAGGAGGTATTTTATCAGGGTTTGACTTGGGAGTAGCCTTCTTCCTCATTAATTTCCAAACCAGGCAATTTAGAAACCTTTTAGAAAACATACGGATGCTATATTTAAAACACAGTCTGAAATGTTAAACACAGCCTCCAGGGCAGATATAAAAACAATTGTAAAGCGTTGGCGTGAGCATAGGCAACTTCAGAGTCTTAGGCATGATGAAGATGAAGGGGGAAACAAACTCTGACCTCCTTAGAGTTATCCAGTATTTAACTGGGTGGTGCTGAGCCTTTGCAGATGACAGCAGATGGTTGTGATGCGCTTGTTGAGATGAAGTGCTGAGATTCAGGAGAAGCCAGGGACCAATGTGGTAGATTGTTATCCAGAAACTTCTGGGCAAGGATCAAAGATGATTCTGAAGACATTATGGGAATGGCATAAAGAAGTAAAGTTTGAATAATGTGTCAAAAAAAACCAAAAACCCAACCCAAAACAACAAACATAGCAAAGGAAGATCTTTGAACCTATCTGAGATTCTCCTTGTCATTCTTTAGTGCTAAGCTTGTAAGTGTGATGTCACCTTAGGAGGTGTTCTTTGACATACTATTAGGCTGCTGCATGGCATGGTTTCCTTACAAGGTACTACTCCAAATTTTAATCCTCTGGTTTCTGCCTGCAGTAGTAGGAGGAGGTTTGGATAGTCCTTCAAAAATGCGTTGAAATGTGACACATAATCAGATGACTATAAAGATGTGTCAGATGACCATACAGCACATGCAAATCAGACCTCATGCCACCACGGTTTTGATACAGAGAGTAGCTGATGTACATGTACATCAAGGGAATTTATGAGTGGGGAAAGGTAGGTTCTCTGCACATTCTTACAGGACATATCTTTCAGTAGCATCCATTTGTTTCTGCTGCTTCTCCACACAGTAAAAAGGAAAAATGTAATGAGGAAAATGTTGTGCTGCTTTTTTTTTTTAAAAATAAAAATATTATTATTATTTTATAATTATTTTTTGCTATTGACTTGATACACACATGCCTAGAGGTTTCTTTTGTGGCTGAACATGTGGCCCTAGCCAAGTTAACATGGTGTTTGAAATAGCTCAGGTTATGGCCCATAGAAGTCGAGGTTTTGGTTGACATACTGAATCATCAACATTTCTTCAAAGCAGTTCTCATTTCACGCATGACTTTGTATCCTAAGAGCTCTTGTAAAGTAATGTTTATGGACATGTAGTGAAATGCATAATCAAATGGTTCTTAAGAAACGCAGGAAAGGATCATTCTTGTTATTTCTTTCTCTTTCCTCTTCCCATCGGCTTAGACACATTTCCTTCCTGCTCTTCCCCTCCCTGGGGAAGCAGGATGTTGTGAGGTAGCTGTGGGACAGGGTCTGCCTTTCAGCAGTGCTGGGTCACCCTCTGGTCCCTGCTCAGGACACTGGTACTGCTCTTGGCTCCCCAGTAACTCCAGTAAATTTTGCTGTCCAGCTGGGTGCTCTGAGGATAGAGTTTTTAGCAGGGCCTGTAGCAATAGGACAAGGGGAAATGGTTTTAAAATAAAACAGGGGAGATTCAGACTAGATATAAGAAAAAAATTTTTTACGAGGGTGGTGAAATCCTGGCCCAGGTTGCCCAGAGAGGTGGTCAAAGCCCCATCCCTTGAAACCTTCAAGGTCAGGTTGGATGGGGCTCTGAGCAACCTGATCTGGTTGAAGATGTCCCTGCTCACTGCAGGGGGTTGGACTAGATGGCCTTGAATGGTCTCTTCCCACCCAAACCAGTCTGTGATTCTGTGCACGAAGATCTCCTGTAGTGACACGTATGTCCTGCTCCTGTGGCACTCAAAGAGGCTCCTTAATGCTCTTGTTTTTTCTTTTGCTGTTGAGCGTGAATTCTGCTGGGGGGAAAAAAAGAAGAATTCATAACAAAAACACAGAGCGTCTCCATTGGAGTTAATAATCAGCAGGGTCCAAATTACCTCTTATTAGCATTTATTTTACAAAAGAGGCAGGGTATAATTTCACGATAGATTCAGATTTGGAGAGGGACTATAATCAGCCTCCTGAAGAGCTCTGCCTGAAGTACATGGCTGCTTATTTCTTTTCCAAATTGCACCGCTCTCTTTCCCCCTCCCTCCATCTCGCGCTTCCCCTGCCCGCCCTTGGTTTCTTTTTCTTGATCTCTTTGAATAATGCAATGGCTGTGAATAGCCCAGACAGGCCTGAAGATTAGGGAGCCCGTTTGTGGAGCGGGGGGCCAGCTGAATAGGCACAGGAGGTCGGCTCCCCAGGAAAACAAGGCGCTGGGAACTAGGCCAACTGTGAAGAGCATGTGCTGGGAGGGACTGAATAGGCAAGCAGCCGGCCAGCCCATATGTCAGGCTGTGCCACAAAGACTTCTCTGCACATCTACCATGACAAACAGGATTACTGAAGACAATTAATCTGGCACGCTTTATCAAAATCAAGCGCTGACCCCCAACCTCTCCCCCCAGCGCGCAGCAGATGCCACACTCCGATTCAATGGAGCTCAAGTGTTCCGTTTTTCACCGCTGAAAGGCATCCAAAGCCTGAATAAGGCTGGCGTGGACTAATTGCAAACACTGTCTGATGGTGACAGTCCTAATCAAATGAGATGAGCTCACTTTTTCTGTAAACTTCTAATGGGAAGGCTGGTGGCAGCTCCCTGTCAGCTGCTGGGGGAGAAAGAGAAACGCATGGGGCTGAATGGTTTTTGCTCTCCTTTCTCCTCCTTCCCCCTGGGCTGTCTGATGGAGGAAGGGGACAGACAGCCACACACATCTTTTCCGCTTGAGCCTTTTGGCTGTAGCATCACGGGAGGGATGGAGGAATCATTAAGGTTGGAAAGGACCTCTAAGATGATCCAGTCCAACCATCGAAGGGAAAGTATCGGAGCCGCCTCTGCGCAGAAGCAGGTCTGTGCTCAGCAGCTGTCAAAGAGGAGCTGACACTTGCTTGCCATGCAAGAAACCAAGCTGAACATCCAGAGCTGAGTCCTCAGCTGATGTCTGTGGAGCTGCAAACATCCCCTCGGTATTTCACCCCATCTGTGGGATGTTCCTGTCAGCTCTGTAGTACAGAATATAAACTTATGCTCATTAGGACCAGTCATTTCTTTCCACCTCCCTCCTACTTGTTTTATTTTATTTACATTTCAACATATAGGAGTTCCAAAAAGCCTGCCCAGCTGACCTTAATAGAAAATGACAAGTGCAGTTCGATAGAAGAGGGGGAGGAAAGCAGGGGAAAACTGACGGCATTTCATCTTATTACTTTTGTATTTACCTTGCCGCTGTTCAAACAAGCAGCTCAGATGCTTGCTGATCAACCTAGTAGGTCTAGGCTTCTGTACTACAGAAATCCCTCATGACCAGTCTTCTCCTCACAGAAACCACTCATCCTCTTGGTTTCAGTCAGCTTAGAGCCAACTGTGTGTGTTTCTATATCTGCATCTTCTTGCTTGTTAGTATGGATGAAGTGAGGGCTTGCATAGGCAGGGATGGATGCTTCTTTCAAGGTTTTGGGTTTTTTTTCCCAAAAAAAATTTCAAGTAAAAGTTTTAGTCATTTCAGTTAAAATTTGGTAGAACCTCCTCAGTTTTATTAAGTAGAAAACCACTGATAAACAAATAAAAAAAATATATAGTAGAGAGCTTTACAACACAGAACACGTCTTGCGGGTTATTCTACTGTTTTGTAAAATATGCACAAATGAAAGGGTTAAAATGCTTGGTTTGGGAAAGACTCTAAGAACTTCTCATAATGTTTTAATATGATCTTTTTTCAATCAGAGAAAGAAAAATATCTCTCTCTTCTTCCCATACACACACACACCAAAAATGAAGTTTAAAATGTTCTAACTTAAATTATTTTCGAAATTCTTTTCTGTCAAAATAAACAGCATTTTTTCCCGAGTGGAGTTTGCAGCTCCTCCTAATCTGTTTTCTGATAGAAAGATGACACCTAGATATTATCTCTCTACCAACTTTTATGCCTTTTCTCAACATAACTCCTGTTACTTCACCAATTTCAATAATTATAACTTTCCTCTTAAAATAAGAGTAGTACGGACCGATGCACTGTCTGATAGGACAGGGGGCAACGGGCACAAGCTGGAACACAGGAGGTTCCACTTACACATGAGGAAAAACCTCTTTCCTGTGAGGGTGCCAGAGCCCTGGGACAGGCTGCCCAGAGAGGGTGTGGAGTCTCCATCTCTGGAGATGTTCAAACACACCTGGACACTTTCTGTGCAACCTGCTGTAGGGAGCCTGCTTTGGCAGGGGGGTTGGACTGGATGATCTCCTGAGGTCCCTTCCAATTCCCACCATTCTGTGATTCTAGAAGCTACAGTGTCTTTGATTTACATTTTTCCTGAGTATCAGTTCTCAGTGGAGTGTGCCCTAATTAAAAATAGACCAGACCTGAAATGATAGCTGTGGGTAGGGAGCTTTCACTGGAGCACCTATCCCACCTCTGACTGAAGTAGGCAAGAGGTTCTTATTAGCAACACGTTGCTAATGATGTCCCTCAAATCTGTTAATATTTCTTCTTCCTGCATATCGTGAATGGGATGTTTAAATGCTAGTTACAGATGGAGGAGCAGCTGATTTTGATATTACAACATTTACACTCCAGCAACATGTTTCGAGCATCTGAGAAATGCTGTACTCAAAATGGGAAATCAGAACAAGGAGGTAATATTGCTCAAGGCACCCAGCAAAGGCCAGCTGCAGATCACGCAGCAGCTCATTGCTGGGATCCTCTGACATCCCATAGCCCAACACTTCCCAGAAATCAAAGGCCAGGTTGTGTTTTTATTCAGAGTGCTAAGGTCGATTTCTAAGACGTCTCTTGTAATGAAGTGATATAGGGAGTTGGGAGAGTTAAACTGTAGCTAATGGCTGCTGTGTCAGCAAGAAAAACCTTGTGCAAGAAAAGTATAGGAATGAGCCACAAATCCTACTTTAAAAATAAAAAAAAGAGAGAGAAAATAGGAAAAAAAGCACTACAAACCCAGAAAACTCAATTCACTGCAGGCTAAAGCAGCAGCAGAAGAATGAAGTGACAAGGTATCGATTTGAACTACCTGGGGAACAGGAGAAGATATTTTCAGGTCCAGACTGCCAGGGGAGGAGCTGCCTGCGGGATGTGAGCCCCTCTGGGAGGACTTGCTTTGGGGTGATGGGGAAAAGAGCATCCCCGAGGCAGCCAGGGGCTGGCATCTGCACTCGAAATGAACACAAAGCCCTGGTGACACCTCTCTCTTCAACTTACTTAAGCCAATCTCTGGTAAGGTGGAGAATAATTTATATCGTTATTAGATTAGGAAACGGGGAAGACTGCGATCCTTTTGACTGCAGCTAATTAAAACATTTCTCTAAAAATTAGGGGTACTTCTGACATGATTTTTACACTGGTTTTGGAGCAGTTCTGTAGGTCTCAGTAGCGTACATCATTGCCAGAAATACCAAGGTGACTGAATCTGGAAGATGAAGTTGATATGATAATACTTAGTGACATGGGTGGGAATTTCTCCCATCTATTAGCAGAAGTAGGAACTGTCTCTTAAAAGAAAGACTCATGTCAAATGACATTTTTAAAATGTCATCTAGTTTGTAGTGGAGTATCCACTGTTTCCTCTAAAATGCACTGTATGTGTAATTGAAGTGTAATTCTGAAAAGGCTGAGTAGGATCTCCATCCAGCCTGCTTTTTTGGGTACTGACACAGAAAGGGTGTCCCTTTCTCTGCTGACCCCCAAGGAATTGCCACTGCCTCCAGACAGCAGGAGAAAGTTTGACCTACTTTATCCTGGCTGCTTATTGCTGTCAAGATGGTTTTTATATCCATTAAACAGTAATCACTGACTTTTTGTTTTGAACGTGTACATACACAGTCTAGTGAATTGGATCAGAATAACAGAAGCCCTCACCTTTCCCAGTCCTAGTACCAGGACAAGATCAATCTTCTTGAAGGTTAAGTAAATATGCCTCACTTATTTTCTTTTTTTTTCTTTTTTTTTAAAATTTTTTTCCTGGTCTCAACAGGCCCCTTCATCTCTAGTGACACAATGTCCTAAAAATCCATCAGAGGATTTTTCTTCCTCTTGAGTTCTCTGTGTCTGCTGTTAGATCTCCTGCTTGGTTCATGCTGAAAGCTTTCCTCCAGGCCAGGATAGGGAGTCCAATTCAGATATCTCGTACGTACAAAATCATTCGGTGTTGTACCTCCATAAAATGTTTCAGTCACCGTGGTGTATTTCTAATGTGGCCCACAGAAATCCAACCAATATGTGAAATCTTGTTATCTTCTTTTGCTAATGATGTTGTTAATACCTTGCTATATCAGAAAATGAAACCAAAGTGACTTGAAGAACAGACCATTTTCACCAAGTGCAATAGTAAAATGAATTATAACATCACTGGGTAATGTTACAGCAGAGGAAAGAACGTGCTCAGTTACTGGAGGTATGAAATGTGCGTGTATGAATGTGTAGAAAAAGCACTGTCAGAGTTCAGTCGAGTGGGCTTAGTTTCACTCACATGAAATAGTTTCCTTCCTCAAGAAACACTTTCCAACATGAAATGAGACTGGACTTTCTTGGCTTACATATCAAAGTGATTGGCATCTATCTAAACATAATAGATAGCTCAGGCCAGCAATCTCCAACTCCTTTTGATTTATAGCCCCCTAAATATAGCGGTGCAGATCCCATCTAAGTAACTTAAGCCAACTGACATGGGGCTTGTTTTCCTCTTTGGGTTTTACAAACCTCTTAGAAGTGGCTTATGGAACACTACAAGTCCACAGGCCAGTTTCTGGTCTAGACTCTTGTCCCCAGCACATGGCTTTCAGGCAGCATGCTGTTGGTGGCACCTCCTGAAGTTATTCTTGGCCATGGCATACCAACCAGAGACAGCACAGTACAGTATTGCTGGGATCACATTACTTGCTGGGGAGTTTTTTTGGTTTTGTTTTTCTTTTTACCTCGAAGCCACTAATTGCTGGTAATGCCTGGCTAAGGTACTTTTCAGTGCTCAGTAGGAAAAAAACAGAGGTTTTTGGTTCAGCTGGAGTTTCAGAAAGCAGAAATAGCGTGGAGCTAAACACAGCATTCAGTTTAACTGAAAAGGAAACATTTCCTTTCTAAGGTTTTAACAATGTTTTATAACTAAGGTCACAGCAAATAATAGTGGATCTGCAAATCGTAAACCCTAGGTTTAGAAAATGTCCAAAATATTCTGATGATTTCAATAATTATTTTGATGCCTTTTTATGCAGCCAAAATGATTCGCAGGAGTTTGCAAAAATGTCTTGGTGGACTCAAATCATTATCTCTTAATGAATACATTTCAGTCAGAAAAGTTTGCTTAGTAGCAAGTACTTGATCACATAAAAAAGCAGAAGGATCTTCTTGTCATTAAGACAGACTCAGATTTGAGAATGCTCTTAGGACGGTCTTGGCATCGCACCCAGAGGTGATTTCTGGTCTACAGAAACAGTGTGGTGGAAAATGTATTCTGCTCCCCTGAGCATAAAGCTGCAAACAATGAGTTAGTGAGAAAGATGTTTTCTTCAGAGGGGACTCTGTGTGTCCTATCACCACAGCAGTCATACAGCTATTGATTTTATATCTCCTAAAGTGACTCAGTGAGCAGAACACAGGCCGTCCAGAGAGACAGGTGGGAAACTCAGTAGAATTTTTCCTCACTGACTCAGTTTTGAAGTCCCTGCCTTGAAGACAGTACACAAACCATCTCTGAGAAGAATACAACCCATAGGTGGATTTCTGAAGACCTAAGATCTCAATAACAAATGACAAAAACTGAATGCTATCTGCACCTATGTTAATTATCAGCACATCGATGTTCTCTGAAATGCCTTTGGGATTAAATAGAGAATGAATTTAAAATTCTGTGGTGGGTCAGGCCTTGTCTGAATTCCAGGTGCCCACCATGCTTCTCCATCACCCTCCTCCTCAGCAGGATGGAGAGGGGAGAAAATAAGATGGAACAAAAACCCCAAACTTGTGGGTCGAGACAAAGGCAGTTTAATAGAAGCAAAGCAAAGCTGTGTGTTCAGAAGCAAAAGAACAAAATATTTATTCTCTGCTTCCCATCAGCAGGTGATGTTTGGCCACTTCCCAGGAAGCAGGGCTTCAGTACGTGTAGCGGTTGCTCCAGAGGACAAATGTAAATAATGAATGCCCTCCCTTCCCCCTCTGTTCTCCTTGCTTTTATTTCTGAGCTGATGTCATATGGATGGAATATCCCTTTGGTCAGTTTGGGTCAGCTGGCCTGGCTGTGTCACCTCCCAAGATCTTCCCCACCCCCAGCCTACTGGTGAAGGGGAAGGTTGGAGAGCCAGCCTTGGTGCTGTGGAGCACTGCTCAGCAGGAGCCAAAACACTGGTGTGTTATCAACACCCTTCTAGCTACTGATACAAACCCCAGCACTCTGAGAGCTGCTACAGGGAAAATTAACTCCATCCCAGCCAGACCTGATACAAATTCACAGAAAAAAAAAAAATTCCAACCTTCTATAGTTTGAACAAAAGCAAGTTTTCCTTTTTTTTTTTATCTCCCATCTTTTTGATCCTTAAATTTCTATAACACCAAGTGAACACTGAAATAAACTGCTGTTCAGATAATTCACTGTCAAAAATACGGAGCATACTTTAGTTGGGTGGCAGTAGTAATGGTCTTTTCAAGTGCTGCTGCACAAAAGCTGAGCCTATCAAGATTTTTTGGCAGGCACTGCGTTTAACTTGTCATGTTATATATTGCAGCAATGTAGTCGAGGATCAGTATAAATCAACTTACAAGTCAGGAGGAAATGAGGGAATGTGCTTCTGCAGTCTATTAGCAGCACAAAGTGTGTAACAGAAGGTGGCAGCATTTTAACATCATTCAGTCTACCAAAAGCGAGAGAAAATGAACTCAATCTGCATGCCCAGAAAGCTGCTCTTTACATTCAGGCTGGATGTACACACTGCTGCCTTGAATTTATGGGTTTGATGAATTTGTGTGGTTACAGACAGGCAGGAAGGTGAAGTTTTGATAACTCTTCAGTCATCTTAACGTAAATGTGGGAAACAGGCAAAATAGGTACCGGAGGGAAGAAAAGTGAAAAATAAATTAAGAAATATGACTGCCCAAAGAGTCAGAAACAGCCCATCCCCAACTAAAGGGTGGGTTTGTGGTAGCTACATCAAAAATATTGAGTAAGAAAATATACAGTCCCTAATGAACTATTGGGACTTGATCTCATACCAATTTCACAGGGATAATTCTCTTATTTCAGAGCTATCACACCCTGTACTGTCAGCTCTCATGATCTCATCATAAGCTTTTTGGCATTTATTGTTTTTCTTAAAAGCCCCAGCCTTTGAAACTGACCAACTGTATGGGAACCTCAGCTTTCACTTAACCACTGCCATCACCAAAAATAGCAAGCTTTGAACCCTTGTGGTTACTGGGAAAAGTCAAAAAACATGAGTGAAATACTGTCACCATTTTCAAAAGCCAAAAAGCAGAATGGGAAGAATAACAGAATTTAAACTAGAAAAAAAAATTTAAAAAACCAAACAAACAAACCACATCTCATGAGGTTGGCTTAATGTCATACACCAGAGTGGCCTGATTGACAATGGCATATTGCTGATGGGAAGCCCGGACCCAGCACAGAAAGCCAAGCCTGTCACTGTGTACTCTGATAGGGGTGGAATTAAGTGCCTGGCTTAGTGCGTAGCCATGAGCACAAAACGGTGCTGTTCACTTCGGTGAGATTATTTGCTAATTTACGGCTCAAGTCGTTCGCTGAACTGAGCTCTTGACTTGCTTAAGAAGTAATCCAGTGCCCAGTGCAGTTTGGTGGCGAAACTCTCAAAATCAGGTCATCAGTGTTCTTCAACAACTTTTTTTTAAAAATTATTTTTAAACATGAGACTGTTTCAGCTAGCGCTTGATTCACCTTTTAAGATAGGTATGGATGGCATTAAGGAATACTGTATTAATGGTCATCAGAAGAACTCCACATCTTGCCAGTAATTAACACCTAATACCCAAAGTACCATGACCTGTTATTGTCAAACTTTCTTTTTCAATGGGCTTGTCTCTGAAATCGGATAGAAACTGGTAAATCTCTCTGTGCAGTTTCAAAATGGAATAGATTTAATTTTCAAATTTTACATATGGAAATATTAATTTTGAAGACACTTCCCACTGTATTCACCTTGAATGCTTGACTGTAGAGCAATTAAAGCAGTGGGCTTGTTACCAGGTGATGACCAACTACTGGAGGGGTTAATCTAGAAGAGATATGAAACTTTGCAGGAATGGAGATTTTGAGGTTTTTGCACAGAAAACTCTGGGCATAGACAGACAGTCATACAGTCAAAAATGGCATTCAGTGACTGAGCCCTGGAATGATTGAACACATTTCTGGGAGTCCCAGTGAGTTGACAGCAGAGCTGAGAACAGAATCGTGGTACCTTTCATTTGCAGATCCAGCCAGAATTTTGTCAGACCACAATTTTACATTTCATACTGAACACTCAGTTACTGTACTCAGCAGACTCAGCCAAACACACCCAGGTCAGGAATAGAGCTGGCAGGCAGAGTAAACTGATTTAATTTTGTTTGGCTTTTCGATGCACCTTCCTGGAGTTCCTATTTGCAGTGTTGTGGGTTAAATACTTAAACAGGAAATCAGCTCAGAGGACTGGCTGACCATTTCAACCTCGTGGAAACATTTGCCCTTGCCTGCTTCCCAAAACAATTCAAAGAATACCTTGTTTCTGGTACACATGACCAAAGTTTAAAAAAATTCTGTGAAGAATAATTTGTGGACAGAATGATTTTATAGGGTGACAGCACTCACTTGAATTAAAGAACTTGGAGTAAAGATCAATACAGATATCTATGCACCTAAAGACAGAATGTTCTGCTTAATTTGTATGTTCTCCTGTAGACAGTCCTCTGACTGAGTGTTGTGCCTGAACTGTTACATCAATCTATTAGTTAATCATCTATTAGTGTAATTCTCTCAAAATTAATCTAGCCAAAATTTGACATAAATGATCTAGAATGGCAACAATTATAAAAATGACTTTACAAAAGGATGACCTTTAAGAGAAGAAAAAGCAAATTTAGGCTAAATTGATTCAAATGACACACAGGCAATCAAGGGAGGATATCTTCTTCTTTCTTTCTTCTTGTCATTGTCATAAAACGTCTGCAATGCCAGAGTTCTGTCAGGCTTACAAATGCCACATTTCATATTTTTGTCAAGGTTTTTTTTTTATTATTTTTGCTGTTACTCCATGCATAAGGAATAAAACTTCATGCATGACTTCTAATATCATAAGATCTTTAATAAAGTTCATTCCATCATAGCAGATGCATTTTAATTGCCGCTTCTTTTAGCTCAGCTCTGCAGCCCTGTTTATGTTGCTTTAAATTAAACTGCTTCTTACTAATGGCGAGATCTGTCAGTCCTCTAAAAAGCAGTGTATGAAAAGTATCATTAGGATCTGTGAATTAGATGGAAACAAAAACAACTCAGTGCAGGCAAATGTATTTCATTAGACCTTGAAGAGGTGGTTCATTATACACCACCTGTATTTGGCAAGTCAAGTCACCTCTAGGTTAAAATTTCTAATGATTTGAGGATAGAGATTTGTTTGAGAAAGGACTGTGTGAATCCTTGAAGGTTTTGTTCTATGTGAAAAGTAATCCGTTATAATATCCTGTGTAGGATAAAAAGCCTCAGAGAATTCCTACTCGGGGAGTCTACAGTGAGTATTTATCTTTTGTTTTTATTTTATTTTCTAAATTCTTGAAGCTTTCCTCAGGAGCTCTGAGAACTTCACTTATTATCCTAACTTTACCATTTCTCTTGGGTAGGGAATTTGTGTCCCTGCTGCTGGCAGGGGGTTTGGAACTAGATGATCTTTAAGGTCCCTTCCAACCCAAACCATTCTATGATTCTATGATTCAGTGATCATCCCAATCATTTTAAACGAGGTGAGACTTGGGTAGACCTTCCTGACAGAGGACACAGAAAGCCATTTCTCTGTCACTGAGGGAAGAGCACTAAAAATTCTTCCTCCTCTTTGAGCCTTTTAGATCCCATATACTCTGTTGACACGAGAGGGGTGAATTGTTGCATTCTACTCGCTTTATGAATTGCTTTATTTAGCTTTAGTTCAAAAGCAAGTATTTAAAAGTCATAGGCCTATTTTGAAAAAAATGGAGCTCCTAAGACTTGCACAGAAAGCTAAGGTGTGAAGATCGTTGGCTTATAACCCGAAGGAGGTAAAAGCACAGGCAACACGTGTTAGTGTGATTAAAGCCATCCCATCTGTTAATCAAACTCATCCTCAGTGTATGAACAATGCTGCAGCAAGGGCGAATATTTTTGAGAATTTTGGTACATATTTCTTTGAAAATTTGATTCTAAGGCCTGCCAAATATTACAAAGTTTACTGCTAGTCAGCGCTGGGAAATAAAAAGTAGTTGTTTCTCAGGAGGTACAGAGAAAAAATAGTCCCTAGGGTGTGCTTCTCAAACTTCCATGCTTTTTGTTTGTTTCCTTTTTTAATGTACACATCGTGCACTTAGGGATTTATCACAGAATGCTTGCTCTTGGATTTAAATCCACGGTGGTTGTTAGAGGACCTGTGCAAAATCAGCAGCACACAGGCCTGCTTGCACTGTAACACACACAGTATCTTGCTTATGGCTGTAAAGGTGAAACTCTGCATCCCCAAAAGGCAAAAGAGTCTGGACAATGTGGAAAAAGAAAGACTTAAGGGAAAATGCTGAACCATTGTATTGTCTGTGTTCCTTCGCCATGCGCTGAGGTGAAAGCAAGGCTGGGCGTCCTCCGGGGTGCCCAGGTGGGCAGCTTTGAGGAATCTGGCTTTGCACAACCTTCCTCAGCTCCTGTCGTAGGCTCTGCAGGTGAAAGGTTTATCTTTTACCCCATTTGGGGTGTGGAAAGAGGGTTTTTCCTCAATAATTTGGCCTGCCCTCAAGAGGACCATGGTGCCAAGAACAGGTCCCTCATCATCTGTGCCACTGGGCTGCAGGAGATTCATTCCAATATCGTTACAGGTTGTAATTTAACAAAACCCTTAACTTCATCTGAAGTATTGTGTCCAGTTCTGGGCCCCACAGTTCAGGAAGGACAGGGAACTCCTGGAGAGAGTCCAGCACAGAGCCACCAAGATGATGAAGGGAGTGGAGCATCTCCCTGCTGAGGAAAGGCTGAGGGAGCTGGGGCTCTTTAGCTTGGAGAAGAGGAGACTGAGGGGAGACCTCATTAATGTTTATAAATATGTAAAGGGTGAATGTCATGAGGATGGAGCCAGGCTCTTCTCAGTGATGTCCAATGGTAGGACAAGGGGCAATGGGTGTGAGCTGGAACACAGGAGCTTCTGCTTAAACTTGAGAAGAAACTTCTTTCCAGTGAGGGTGACAGAGCCCTGGGACAGGCTGCCCAGGGAGGGTGTGGAGTCTCCTTCTCTGGAGACATTCAAAACCCGCCTGGACGCCTTCCCGTGTGATCTCATGAGGTTCCTGCTCTGGCAGGGGGATTGGACTGGATGATCTTTCAAGGTCCCTTCCAATCCCCAACATTCTGTGATTCTGTGATTCAAATCAATGTATTTGATGGTGACTTTCGTTGTCCTTCATCTGTGGATAGAAGTGTGACTAATGTCTAGCAGGACAACTTATCGCCAAAACTCTATTCTTATTCTCCAAGTATTTATTGACAAATCTAATTTTGAAGCTATTTTCTGCATGCCTCATCTCTTAAGTTTATTAATATTCTGCCTAATGTGTTGTTTATAAGCAAACAGATCCATTTTTTTTCAGAAGGGCATGAGTGGTAAACCTACAAACTGAAGACAACTTTCTAATCTGAGCAGTAAGACTTCTTGAAACTTCCCAAAAGTTTCTTTGCTACTGCACCTGGTTTTCACTCAGATAAAACCATTTTTGCCAGACTGGAATTAGTGAGGACAGGTAAAATGCAGTCAACACCTACTTATGCCATGTTCCTCTATGGTGGAACACGGTGGAAACATGGTTTATCTTTCCTAGGTTGCATGCCTTAGTGTATGAAGTACAACAGAGACATAGAATAGCTTCATTCTACATTCAGCTTTGCCATATTTAGGTTGGTCCTTGACTAGTTGTGTCAAATAACAGTTGTGCCTCAGTTCTATCTCTAACTAATATGAGAGTAAGCCTCCTTATTTCCATGGCAAAGCGCTGCTAAATGATAAACTTATCTTAAGCAAGAGGAGTTTCCCACACTGTAGCCTCATCTGCATTGCAAAAGTGAAATGAGACATCAGACATGTTTCAGGTAGGAGTACGGTTTTAGTAGCTCTGGGTATTCTCTAGTTGGAATTGATTGGATAGGGCTGCTGGCAAATTCTCAAGGCTTTCTGCCTGCTGTGTCAATAGAAATCAGGGGACAGGGCCGTTCACAGCCAAAGAGCAGCCCCCTGCAAAGCTTCAGTACATCATTTCATTTGCATACATTGGGACAGCTGGCAGCTTTCCTATAGGATGGGAGGCGTCAGTGGGAACACAGGTTTTCTCACCCACTGGGAGAAAGATTATGAAATATGAGTGACTGAAAAGCCAGCGGTGTTTCTACAGAAGTTGGAGTCTGTCTGTAACAAAGCTGGTGGGATTTGCTCAGTTTTATTTTTAGAAGATCATCCTCAGTCAGCTCAGTATTTCCACTAGGAGAATACAAAACGGTGTAAATCTGATTTATTTCTCTCTTTTGACAATGGTTCCATACATTCATTATGATTTTGTAAGCACGGCTTTTATTTCCCATATAGATGAGTGGACTACTTACCCCTCTTTTCTAAAGTCTATTTTTTCCTGTGATTTTTCTGGGTAATACAGCATTATCTGCTGAGAGGTGACCAGCAACAACTAGGTGAAGTGGGCAGCAGAAGTCTGGTTAGATATACAGATATTCCCTTTCCTTTACACAAAAACCCTGGAAGCTTGACCTGTCTCAAAGATACAGAAGAAGCAAGTGTCTGTTAGAGTAAAATGTACAGGAATGTGGTATATGCATTTACTATACATACACACACTGTACTATATGTGTATGTACTATATGTGTATGTATATATAGAGAGAGAGATATATATACACACACATGTACGTATATCTATATTAATTGAGGCAACTGAGCAAAACCAGGACCCTAGATTGGTTTCTGGCTTGAAAGCTGTTAGCTAAAACAAAACATAAATGCACACCCCAGTGCCTCACAAAAAGTCCCAGGCTGGATCAGGTAAACCTGGAGTAAACTACCCTTTGTGAACAATAATGTGAATCTCTCTGCAGTGGTACAAAAATACCTGGTGAGAGACTTGGGTAACTGGTTTGGTTGTCCCATTGCTGCTGAACTTTAATTGAGCTGCAAGAGATTGAGGCTTGTTAGTTCTGCCAAAGCAAAGGCACTTGCAGAGTGGCTCAGCACCATGCTCTGAATTTGCCTGGATGTTTATTTGAGATGGGATGTCATGTGGGTGGATGAAACCACTGGTGTGGGAAATACAGCATCCTGGAAAGGGAGAAAAGGAAGCTTTAGTATTGCTTAAGTAGCAGTGGTTTTGGGGTGCCTGGGGACATCTGGAGAATAGAATTCCAGGCCAAGCTTGAAAGAGCCTTGTAGAATCCTTTGTTCCAGAAAGTAATGCCTGAAGACTGCCTTGTAAACAGAAAGCAGCGGGTAACCATAATGATGCTGTTGCTGTTATCAGTTCGTGGCTGGAATTACTGCCAGAACCAATATTTGGGTTAGACACTTGGGCCAGGAGGGGTGACATGTCCATTCTTGCCTGCTCAAAGGAGGCCAGAATAACTGGAAAAGTGGAGTATAATGCCTGGGAAGTTGTTGTCTCTTCATGACCAAGATACAAAGTACAACTTGTTTGCTTCTGGGACCTGGGTCTGCCTTCTCTGAGTCACTCACAGGGCTGTACATGTTTCTTATAAGTCACCTTTGTCCTTCATGTCTCAGCAATGTCATTTTTATCATCTGGAAAGACTCAGTGCAAGATTTCTGGATGATAGCTCCCTGACAAGAAATATGCTTTATTGACAACCACTCCTGAGAGTGGGAATGGTTTTAAACAGACTCCCTATCCCACGACAAACACACACTTGGTGTTTTTTAATAGCAACAAATCAACCTCTTAAGAATGGACATTCAAGGAGTTCCTTGAGGAAGACATTAGCAGCTCTCAGAAAGCAGTTTAACCTTTTGAAAGCTAAGATGCAGTTTAACATCTGTCCCAGGCATAGAGAAAGGATTTGCTGAGGGGAAACCCCAAACCATCACATGAAATGTTTTCCTAGGCCTGGTTTTTGTGGACTCTGAGACCTCACAACACCATTGCAAAGGTCATGAGGTTTGAGTGTTTGTGTTTTATGGGTAGTTCCCTTCACACCACAGATGAGCCTTGAGGGGTAAAGGGCTGCAGGGAAAACTGGCCAAAGTGTTCCATTATGTTCTCCAGCCTAAAACCACAAGAGAAGTCACTCTGATCTTCCAGGTTAAGGTTTTCACTTGCACCTTCCCATTTTGTTACTGCAACATGAAGTGCTGTATCTCCAGGATGATACATATGAACACCTGAGTAGATGTTAAGGTGCCTCATATCAACAGTATGAAAACTTGTGTCTTCAGGGTTGAAAGCTCTTCACCTCAATGTTTTTCTGACTGGACACAGGAAATATGTTCTTAGGAGAGATTTGCCTCTGACTGGATCAGATCTTAGACATTGAAAATGCTAACATCAATATTAGAAATAGTGTTTCTGCTCATTTTACTAGTTTCTCCACAAATCATTGATGCCACGGGGCACCGTAGGGCCTCTCCGTGATGTTGTACTTCCTCTCTTTTCAAAGCCACATGCTACTACTTGTTGTGGCTTTGCACACTGTGCAGCAATGTTGATCCGATGGCATGACTGGCTTTAGTTTAGTTTCTTTGTGGTCCTGCTGTGTACATTCCTATTCATGTGCTTTTTCTCTGTCAGGTTGTATTCTTCACGGCCATATCGAAACCTCCAAGCGGGCAGATATTGCACAGCTCTGATTTCAGCAGAACAAGTTAAATAAGATTTTTCATTTGTTTCTTCAGCCATCTCCCTTCTTCATCAGCAATAACACAAGGCTATTCTTCTCTGCGTTTCGTTCTTGCATACCTGACAGTTTCTTCCCCCTTGATTAATTGGAGCAAAAGTCTCAAGTTCCTGTGGAATAAACAGTCACCATTTGTCAGCTGAGCTGTGGTAATGGGCCCTGTATGTGCTTCATGATGACTTAAGCTAATGCATTTTACCTTGCAACGGGGGCAAGATGAATTGTACAGGCTGGACAGTTCTGTCAGGTCTGTTGACAGACCAAAGCTTGTTAAGCTGCTGTGACTGAGTTATAACTCAGTCATGTGGTGGAGTCCTCAGTTCCAGTGCGAGTGTCTAGAGGTGTGTGGTTAACAGCAGGTGAATCTGTTCAAAGAAAGGATCTCTTTGTACATGGGTGTTGATGCCATAGTTTTAGCAGAGGCTTGTGACATCTGGACAGGTTGGAGAGTTGGGTGCAGAGGAACCTGATGATGTTCAATAAGGGCAAGTGTAGGGTTCTGCACCTGGGGAGGGACAACCCCCGGCACCAGGACAGGTTGGGGGTTGACCTGCTGGAAAGCAGCTCCATAGAGAAGGACCTGTGAGTGCTGGTGGGTGACCAGTTGACCATGAGCCAGCAGTGTGTCCTTGTGGCCAAGACGACAAATGGTCTCCTGGGGGGCATTCAGAAGAG